>NW_010160175.1:62484-113681 GCF_000695765.1 Mesitornis unicolor | reverse complement strand
CCCTACACTGCCGGCATTTTCCAATGGTCAAAAAGTAGAGAGAATTATGTTAGTGATAAAGAACATTATTAAAAAAATGTCTGGAGAACAGTTCAATAGCTGATACAAAGTGACTTCTAGTGTGAAAGGGAAGTTAGCTGCTAGTCCAGTGTGTAAGCATGGACGTGAACCTGCCATAGAGCTGCCTTTCACAACCACCAGTGAACTGGAGAGACTTTTAACAAATTCAATTGGGAAATATGAAATTTATCCACAAAGATAATGAACATGAGGATGTCCCAGAGCAAGATCTACATCTGAAAATTAACTGCTTTTTTGGATGTCTGTGGTGTCCACTGGGTCTCAGGCTGGCTTAAGAGCAGCACATGGTTTTTGTCTTTCAGTCTCCTTTAGGTGTCAGAAGGAGATATAGACCACCGTCAAAAAGCATGGCATTTTCACATCTCTGTTTTGCAGCCTACCTGTCCTTTTCTGTAACTGTACTTCTATTTAATCTGCTTTTCTGTACTATTTTAATAGGAAGTAGCAAATAACAACAAAAAATCCCAGTGCGATAAGATGCTGTTCTTATGTTTGCTATGGAGTAGGTAAGGAAAATCTCCCTGCAAGTGGGACATAGCTTTTATAAATATTTTGAAAAGTGAAAGCACCAAAGTGATACTACTGACTGAAACCACAGAAGTTCCTTCAAGGCTACTCAGGCAATTCTACATATAAGTGGCTAAAAAATATACTACATCCACTGTATTGGGACTGAAATATGTTAGTAAGATATTTTGCATTGAGGAAAACTGACCAAAGAAGCCCAAGGAGTCAGGTTGATAACTGCCATCAGAAAGGTCAACAGCTTTTAGCTGTTGCTGTTTATGACTGGTTTTAAAACAGGGACAGAGAATTTTTAAGCTTTTGAGCTCTGCCTTGTCTTGAAGTAAAATGTTGAGACCCATTGAGAGGTATGGAAATTGATTCAGCAATGACCTTTTCTAAAACTCTCTCAGTCCATGATGACCCCTTTAAATGGAAACGTTTGCTTGCTTGCTCAGAAGGACTGGAGCTGCTTTTTCAGGTGTTCCTACTGAGGACATTTTACTTGCTGTAGAAATTTTTTATCTTTGAGGGATGAATGGAGTTGATACTTTGTCATAATTGTCAGTTTGACTCACATCCCATGCCCCTTTCTGCAGAGCAGTCACTCATGTGGCTCAGCCCTCATTTCTGAGGGCTACATTAGGCAAGTAGTCATTTCCCTCTTCCTTTCCACAGCTAAATTCAAAGTAGAGACAGATATAGCTTCTTCCTTCATCCTCTCAGACATAATTTTAAAAAGTAAATGCTGAAAGTGAAAGGTTTTCTTACACGTGTGCGCTGAAGCAGGATTATCAGTTAAGTGAACATGGGTGCTGGGTTCTCCCACTGTTGTGCTTGCATGTGGTTGGTGAAGGGTTAGTCCCAGGATGCAATAGGATCAGACAACCTACCTCTGGCATTGCTCCTCAGCTGTATCTGGTGAGACAGTTTCTGGGAGGTGTTGACATCCATTTGAAGCAGAGCAACCCCTAAATCTCTGACAGTACTCTGGTTTTGGGCAGGCACCTTTGTGCTGACTCAGGTGGACAATCCCAGTCACCATGGGGGCAGACATAGCACCTGTGCAGAGGAAAGATCACGTCTGCCACTGACCAGGACTAAACAGCCTTTGATCAGCCAGAGCTGCTGCAGCAGATTCACTGTCTGGCTGAGTAATTGGAGAGGAAGGGAGGGAGGTGAAAAGGAGGACTCAAAAATTAAAGCTTTGTCCCACATATGGGTTACCAGCAGCCTACCTTGAAAGCCAGTGCTTGTTTTTGTGCTTAGCAATAATTGCCTCATTTCTGGAGCATCATTTATATTTTGAGTTAACATCGATCTTTTTTTTCCTTCCCTTGTAGAATTCTGTGGTTAATTTGTTTTTTTAAAATGCTGTACAGTAATTACTTTATTGAAAGGAATCACCTGATAGGTTCTTCATCAAACTTGTCACTTACTCTGCTATTTCTCTTTTAACCTAGACCTTTCAATAAATTCTAAGCTTGACAGTAAGCCATCAGCAGAACACAGGAAAAGAAAAACTGTTTACTAAATTGCTAGATTTCATTAAGGATACATGCATGAAACAGCACGGAACATACAGATTTTATCTACTGTCTTGTTTGTGATGCAAATGTATGGACTGGTTCAACTCTTTTTTACACACATAGATCTTAAAAGAAAATTACAAGCTCAAATAAGTAGCAGTTCATACTTTTCACAGTGCAACTATCTCAGACCACTCACATTTAGCAACAATTTGCTCTGTAAACTATCTCATGGACTTTGTTCATGGGCAGCAGAGCACCACATGTTGTACTTACTTAGGGGTTTATTCAGTCGAATCAAGTAAACATTATACTGACTTGGAGAGACCACTTCTGTGGTCTCAAAACTTCCCCATCCTAGTGGTGAGGGGGAGCACTAGCCTTCAGAGAGCCTAAATGGCACTCTATTCAGCATCTGCAGCACAGCCGAAATAAATTTCCTGTGTAAAATTATGAACCTCTTGACTATCTGTCCTGTTCTTACACCAGACCTATCCAGAGTGTCTCATAATGTAACCAAAGTCGTCTGTAAGTACTGCACTGCTATGTTAACAGTACCAAAGCAACCTTGAAAATACGTTGAACGGGTACCAACATAATGATTATGCAGCTGACTTTCAAAGAGACCTGTCTGATATTTGAAGTGTAGATGACAATGCATGTGCAATTTTGGTTAGTTTACTTAGGAAACACATCCATGCAACATTGCCTCTCTTTCCATCCCTCCTCTTTTGCCTCCACTCCTTCCCTCTGCCCAGTGAGCTTCTACTCTTTTTAAAAGGGACCAAACAAAAATTCTGCAAAATTCTGTTAATGAAGTATAAGTAGTTCACAGATATACATAAATTAAAATTAATCTCTGTTTAATAGGCAACTGATTAGAGGTCTGAAAAAAGTTCTAGTCCTAAAATGAGAAAGAGCTTGTGTATGTATAGATATGAAGGTTTTCCCAAGGATGGCTGAAAGAAGTTGTTTTAATTAAAACAAACCAAAAAAAAGGAGTAAAAAGGAAAATAATACAAGTTTCCAAGATGGACAAGATTTTTTGCAAAGACTGAATGGTAAGAGACTCATCCTATTGGAAATGGGGAGAAATGGTGGTCACACTGTCTCATTAGAAAGTTATCTCAGGCTATCCATTATACTCAGTGACTTCCACCTTGCTAATGAAACAGTATTCTGCTAATTCTAGTAGGGGTCCAAGCAAAACACGACAGTTGTATCTTGCTGGCCCAAGTCCAATCTGGCATTATAGCTAAATGAAAATACTTGTCTTCCTCAGGTGAAATGAGCGAAAGCAAATTTTACTTAACCAGAAAAGTAGTAAACTTGTTGGTATCATCACTGAGATGAGGAATTGTAAGACCTGAAAGAATACACATTATATTTTTGTCTTTCTAGTAACCCTATAGTTTGCAAATCTGAAAAATCCTGCTCACTCTCTACATTCCATGTGAGGTTTTATATTTGGTTCCAAAACCAGCACCTAAACTTTTTTCCAGCTATTTCTGTATGTCATATTCTCCTGTAATTATTTGTATGTTTTATGATGGAGGGGAAAAAAAAATCATAAAGTCTTTAAGGTTCTAACACATGCATATAGTAAATGAGAAATACATATAGGAAGCAAGAAAATTTCTTAAGTTGGCAAAACTGCTTAAGTCATGTTAAGGTATTGTTATATATGGCTTTGAGAGATAATATAACGTTGTGTATTCAAGAGTAGCTAGAGATTGCATTGCCAGCTTGGGCTTGATAGCCTCTAGTGTTTTCATTGTTGAGTTAAAATTCAAAACAGGTTTTAATTCCACTGTGTTCCCATTTCCTGATTGTCAGCTAATGACTGCACTATTCCTATACTAGTAACATCAAAATTGCAAAAGATTGCAGCGCATTTGCTGAATACATTCTGAGGCTCTGAAAATATAAAGCGATATCTAGGTCTCAAATTTCACATGGGGAAATGCAAAAATATGTAACTGAAAAATCCAAAGTATTCTCTAGTGACTTGCACTAAATGAGTAAATTATACTTGCAAAATCAAGTACTGAAACTGGAGATTGCAGTTTAAAGGAGCTATTTTTTTTCAAATTAGCTGTGTTTGTTATGCATTCATCAAATCCCAGTGCTCCTAGACAGTCTGAATGTGTTGTTGGCATAATAAAGTCTCTAGAGGCTAGAGGGAGTAGACATCCCC
This sequence comes from Mesitornis unicolor, assembly GCF_000695765.1. Lineage (NCBI taxonomy): Eukaryota > Metazoa > Chordata > Aves > Mesitornithiformes > Mesitornithidae > Mesitornis > Mesitornis unicolor. The sequence continues at coordinate 109,370 of NW_010160175.1, read as the reverse complement.
GTATAAGTGGGACAGCCTGTTGACTTGAAACACAGCCACCTTCCCCATCTCAGAGTATATGCCAAAACGTTCAGCATGCTTCCAAATTTCAGATTCGTTATTTACAGGTCCTCTTCTGGAATACTTGCTTCCAGGTTAAAGAAAAGCTCAGGTTCGCCTAATTTGTTTTAAAAAGGAGCAAGAAGCATATACAATTTCAGTTTGAAAGGTAGAAAATAATTCCTGACTAATTGAGCAGCACTCAAAGAGCAGTTGCCCAGCTGGGTTTGCGCAGAATATGTTGGGGCTCCTCTTTGTTTAAAAGTTCAAAACAGTTATTTGAGGAAGAGTCTAGAGGAATGACAGGAAGTTGATAACAATTATGCTAGATCCAGCACCGTCCTTGGAAGGAGACTTTTAAACCAGTGCCATCATGGTACTGGTAGACACTACACCACTGGAGAGATCAGTCGACACTGGCACAGATGTGAAATATTCAGCGGGAGCAGAGTGTGGCTCAGTTATGTTCTGTATCAACAAGTTCAGTTCATTCAGAAATGAGTTTCGAAAAAGTAAAAATACTCTCCTCTCCCTGGGAAATGGGCAACATTGTTATGTTGCCTAAGGTTTATAAAAAGCCAAAGCCCTACTAAGACACCGACCTTGAGTGGAAAATTTCAGTCCATTTCTACTCAGACTCCTAAGTCACTTCTGAACGGGGATCTTGTGCTGCTGAGATTTGCAGAAACACTTGAGAAAACGTCTCCAACACATCCAAGTTTCATCTTTAAACATTGATTAGATTGGAGCAGAGGGAACAAGACCTATGAACAGCACTACTTTCACTAGTTGTGAACTTGGTAGAAGTTTCTACAAGCATTTAAGAATTTTATTTTGGAAAGCCTTAATAATAAACATGCATCATTTTTCACAGATGTTTGTCTAAGCAACATTCATAGTACTGAGTTAACCTACAGTGACATTGTTGATAAAAACTAATGATCCAATATGCTTTTGCTGTAGTGCTTTTAACAGCAATTTTAACCGTTCTCCTTTATGAACACTCAGATTATTATTGCTCATAATTTATTTTTCTCTTTTTATGTATAGTTATGAAGAGGTGAATAATATTTCTCATTTATCTGTGTTTCAACAGGAGGGATATTCGAAACTGTGGAAAATGAACCTGTTAATATTGAAGAATTGGCTTTCAAGTTTGCAGTCACCAACATTAATAGAAACAGAACACTGATGCCTAATACCACATTAACCTATGACATCCAGAGAATTAACCTATTTGATAGTTTTGAAGCCTCAAGAAGAGGTAATTATCTCAATTACTCTGTTAGTAGCACGTATGTTCTATACTACCATTCCCCAGCCTTGACTCCCTTTTTGCTCTGTTTTTAACATGTGTATATGAACAGTAACGTAAAATTCATCTTTCAAAGTTACTTGAACTAAGAAGGAAGCTAAGCTTGGACTTGTCATCTAGTTTCTGTTAGAACACCTACATACTGTCTGCATGCTAAGAGCCCCAGATGGAAGGTGGCAAGTCCAACCCATTTTTCTTTCCAAAAAATAGATTTGCCACCTGGAATTCTCCAGAATATGATCACAGACTAACAGGGAGCACAGTGGGATGTCACAACCCATAATTAGCACACACACACAGATACCCATTATTCATAACAAATTATTTCTATTGTACTTTTAAGAACAGAGGTCAGTAGTCTCCCTGTTGTGAAATACTGATGCTTCAGAGGGTTAGAGACAGAAGTAAATTTCTGTGTTATAAACACCTATAAGGATTGCAGTGGGCAAGTTTGGAGTTTTTTTGTCTATTCCTATATTTTTCTCAAAGGGAAAATTATGGTTCAATGTACTTGCATCTAACTTACTTGCAGACCAAAACAGAAAGAGGAAAAAAAGTCACAACTCTCCTGAAGCACAGTGTATTTCTTTACCTCTAGGAAGCAACCTTGAAGTTTACTAAAATTTTATATACAGCAATCTAGTTCCTGGAATCATGTGATGTGCACACTATCTCATTCAAACAAGTCTGGAGAAAGCCCCAGAAGTTGTTAAGACTTTGCAGATGTGCATTGCAGTTCACTATAACATCTGTCACTGTAAACGGTACAAGATATGCTTCCCATAGGGCAAAAGATGTGTGTGCTACAAGGCAAATGAAGGCTGGAAAATAAATATGCTCTACATCATGAATCATGCTAGAATGCTGGTGAGCTGTCAGCTTCCAAATGTCTAGATTACTAAATTCTTCTTGTGGTACTCTAGTTTCCTACTAAAGACTGGAAAAAGGGAGAATGCTTTAAAACAACCTCAGAAATAGCTTTAAATCCTCTTTATTGCATTCTTTTTCAAATATCAGATATATGCTGGAACTATATGCTATCAAAAATCAAGTATACTGGATTCATAATCAGTATAACTCGGACTAAGATAGGATTTTAGATCCTCTGAAGAGTGAGAATCTCTTCTATGACTATTGAGAAAGTACCATCTCCATCTAATCTGTAGGAGGGAGTTCATTATAAATATTTTTGTAAATCTACATGCAAGAATCCATTCAGACAGTAGTAATTTCTTCTCATCATGAATTATTAATATTATTTATGCAATTTGCACATTAAAACCTTTGATCCTTTAAGAAGGCTTCTGAATTAAACCTTGAAAGCCTGTGCATGTTATCCTGCCTGTAAAACACTTATTTGTGGGCTGAAAACAGAAAATAATTGATTTTCTGTCATATTCTGTTACTATCAGAGAGCTAAATGTTAATTTAAAAAATCTCAGCTCATTGTGGATGTCAGAACACTTAGTATTTCATCCAATCACTCTAATTTCTAAATTTCCCACAAAGAACTACCTTACAAAGAGTACAGCACTGCAGTTCAGTGCACGGCTTAATCCCAGTTGATAAAGACCTTATTAGAAACACTTGCACTAAATTTTACTGATGCACAAAAGGAATGAATATTACTTCATCTTCTGTCTATTAGCCTGAAACATGGGATGGAAAGGAAAATGAAAAGACACCTACAGGAGGGATTCTTTTGGCTGAGATATAGGCACAAGGAGAAATAAACCTTTGTTGATACTAGCATTTGACTGATTTGGAAAGGTATTAAAATGTCAGTGTGTGTTGGTTCTTTATTTCCCTGTGTTGTCACTGAGCGCTTTAGGCTTTACTGCTTGTTTTGTAAACACAGATTATGGAGCACCGTAAATCATAGTGCCCTTTACTGTTTATATTCCTTCAGTAGCCTGAAATTCAAGCAACTTGCATTGGTAGAAGCTTACCAGTCACGGAGGGAATCCATATAGTGTCTGTTGTGACTCCATGAACATACTTCCTGACATACTGCCATGAAACTTAGCTCGTGTGACATCCCTTTGGCAAGCCCATGGCCAGAAAGCTCCTGGTTTCTCCAGGATAATGCCATTCTGAGAAAGGCAATTTAGGAATCAATGTGATCTGAAGGTAATGAGCAGAGAAGTTGTTTAGATTTTTATTTGTAGCAAGCAGGTTCTAGGATATAACGCTAATTAGTAAAGCCATTTTCAGGAACCATTTGCGGACCTCTTGATGGGTTTGGGAGCAACATGGTTACCCATTCTCACTTTGAAAGGATGGAGATGGATGGGGAATAAATGATCCCAGTAAATATCACATAAGTTATGTGCTTTTGCCAACTAATAGCTACTTCTTCTCCCTTCCTCTCCCCCTCAGCATGTGACCAGCTCGCTCTTGGTGTGGCTGCTCTGTTCGGACCTTCCCACAGCTCCTCTGTCAGTGCAGTGCAGTCCATTTGCAATGCACTTGAAGTCCCACATATTCAGACCCGATGGAAGCACCCTACAGTGGATAACAAAGATGCGTTTTATATCAACCTCTATCCAGACTATGCAGCCATCAGCAGGGCAGTTTTGGATCTTGTACTATACTACAATTGGAAAATAGTTACAGTAGTGTATGAAGACAGCACAGGTAAGTAGTGCAGTGTCACTGGTGCACTGCAGGTTGTATACTTCTATTAATGTACATATATGAATAAATTCTGTGTGAGAGAGTGCCTGTGATAGTTCAATTTGGCATACTTAACAGCAATTTTCTCCAGAATACTAAATCACATTTTGCTTCCTATTTGTGGAACCAATAACCACAGCTTCAAACTGATAAATATTGTAGTGTGGGGCTGATTAGAGATTCCATCTTTTGAGGAGGGGTTGATCTTAAAATGAAATGCATCTGCAACCTACAAGTTCAAACTGCAGCATTTTTAACATAGAGACTACTTTGTTCTTTGAAACTGACTCAGAAACAATCAACCCATTTGTCAACTGGGTGCCAAAGACTGCATCTGAAAGTTGCAGTTCATGTAAATGATTACAGCTTGGGACTCTTAATTCAGAGATCTTTCATTCTTTGTGACAAGAACCTCCCCCTTGGGCACACAATAGTAATAGCTGTCCAGCGACTTACAATCAGTATCAGTAACAAGTTCCTTTTTATTCACAGGTCAAACATTTTTTTTAAAAGAAAATAGCAAAATAATTCCTGGAAATAAGTGATTTAAAAACTTATCAGAGACTGGGACTTTTTTATTAATACACAGAAACTATGGGAGAATGTTGATGTTGTAAGGAAGTTCAAGCCACTGTTGTATGTCTTTGCATACATAGGCTTTACTACCCCTGAAGCTGACACCATAGACCATAATGTGTTTGTTTCTGAGAAATGTATTAGCTGCTCTAGTCATTGAGAGAACTGCTCTCAGGAGTCTCCTGTCCAGAAGGATTACATACCAAAATTTATTCCAATCTGGCTTCACAAGAAAAGGTTTGCGTGCAAACAAACAACTAAAAGCTCAGAGAGGTCTATAGCTCTCTCATCAAAACATAGAAAGTGGTAAACAAGGCCTGCCAACTGATTGGTTTCTGCAAGGCATGAAGTTACAGGTAAGGGTGCATTCTAAGGGACAGAAAAGACTTTATTGGAGACATCGTATCTGTAGAGATGAAGAAAACAGAGCCAACTAAATAAGACTTACACTGACAGTTATTCCATTGCAAACTCTCACCACAGTCTTTCAACAGTGTCTTTTTATGGCAAAGTTGAAGCTGAACCATATGCATTTCTGAAAAATCCTGTTGTGCATTAATGGTCATTGGTGCAAATTAAGCACTTCAGTGTCAGCCCTATTCTGAGACTTGCATTCCCCTTTCTCTTCCCATTGCCCAAGGAAGTATAACACCTTCTAGAGCTCTGTGGATGTGCAAGTAACATTTAAATTGATCTTTGGTAATGGCATAAAAAAAAACGTGGAGGAGCCATGGGCTCAGGCATCTGCCTAATCCTTTAAAGGGAGTATGCAAAAAAAAGCATACCTATTAAAATCATGTTGTAAAAACATGTCTAAAATACAGAATTCTGCTTAAAAAAACCTGCCAAACCTCAATTTTAAGACTAAAAATGTTATATTTCTTTCTGCACTGTTGACAGCACAAAAGCAGTATATGTTTCCTCCTGGATCCAAGAGGCAGGTTTCAGTGCCAATACTCTGCTCCCCCTGGACTCAGAGAGTACACCAGAGGGCCGGAGGTGGAAAAGAAAGAGCAAGTCAGGCTGGGCTTACTGCAGCAGTCTTCTTGCATTTCCATTATGATAGTTTAGCTCAGCAGGATTTCTGCTGGGCTTCTAGCACTTTATGCCAAAATATACTCATGGATAAACAAGTAGAGGCCTTTTTCAGCCTAGTCTGTTATCAAATTAGCATTCCTAAACACTGAGTGTTGTGTACGTGTTCAGCTACAAAAATAACTTACATTAAAGAGACTTCATTTGCACAGATATTTGCAAAGTAAATTTATCATCAATCATCTTATTAACTTGAAGTCAGGAAAGTAACCAGGTCAACTTTGATCAATATAAGTAGGCTTCTCATTTTGAGTTAGAGTGATGCCATTTAGCTCAAGCTCTTTTTATTTCTAATCTCTCCTGTTTGATAATGTTACACTACAAGAAGGAAAAACGCGTTAAGCTATTTTTTTCTTAGAGACTAATTGTACATGAAGAGAAGCTTCATTCGTAAACAAGCAATGAACTCTTAGCTGTATCAGTGAACTTCCAATGATCCATACCCATATTGTTTAGGTTGAGATTAGCCTTGGTCCATGTTAACAGTCTATTTTGAAAATTAAGTGTGGAAGATCCTGCTTATCTCCATCACACTACAGTACTGCTGCAAACCCATGTGCCATCATGGCCAGTTCCAGCAGAGGACACATACTGTGCCAGTTTGCCAAGCTGTTATTGCCTATCTCCTGAAGTTGCTGTTTTCACTGCTGCATGGACACATCCATTGATGGAAATGCAGTTACGAGTCTGGACTTAGCAATGTTAAATGAAGAGTTCATCTGAGCAAGCTCTTGTTTCCAAATGATCCAAATCACTTGTGCCTGCCCTCCTTATCTTAAGCATTGTTTACCATGCTGCCAGTTTTTGTCATCCATATGTTTTTCAACCCTAACGTTTTACTAATCAATTATTTTGGAGTGAATGCAGAGTAACAGGAGTGCTACACGTCTGAATGGCTTAATACCACCTTTGACAGACCGCTGCTGTTTAATAAGGCTTTCTCACTGACATCTACTTTTTGAGATCTGGCAAATGATTATTTTGTAGTCCAGACTTTTGCCTGGTTCTCCAGAAAAATAACTGATGTTCTTTTCACTGCTGCTTTGATTTCTTCAGTACACTGTAGCTAGGGTTTACCTTTACTTCAAGTAGCAGTAGGAAGTGATGGGAAGCACAAGGTCCAAGTCCCATGTGGCTGAAGTAGATATTTTTAGGCACAGAGCATTTTCCTTTCCCTCCAAAGGAGATGGAGGTCAGTGGACAAATCCTTTTCTTCTGCTCTCCACCATACTTGCACTTAAGTACATTTTGTTGCTGGAAAGAGAAGCAATACTCAGTCTGAGGCTGTGGATGAAATGCAAGATTCCCTGGATACTGAAGTCTTCCTTCCAAATCTCAGTTTTCCCTCCTAGAGTCACTGTTTGCTATAGTGGCCAAGGCATTGTGGTCAAGGGCTGAACACTTGAATGCATGACACAACCAAGCTACAGCTCTACAGCCAGATTACATAAACTCCCCTACTTGTTAGTCAGTGTTGGAAGCATGTACCCTACTCTCATAATAATGAGCTCAAATTGTTTCACATATACACAGGCTGGCTTCCAGCCAGGCTCCAATCTCACAGCGCGTGCAGTAATTTACATCTGAATACTCATGATGCTTAATATTGTGTATTGATTGTTGATACTTGAAAAGCTGCAAAGAGCAGACCCAGCATTGCAGGAGAAGCGAAAGATTATTTTTTTCAGAACACATTGCCAGTACTTGAGTGAAAGCCAACAGTCCTTAGCATAGCAATCACTCGCTAACCTCAGAAGAAATAGCGTTGCTTCGCCCTGCCTTATATATACCATTGAACCATTCAACCAAGGACATTCACACAGAAGACAAATATATACTCACTCACAGCAGGAGAGCAATGAGCTTTTTCATATTAATAATTTGTTTGATTTTTGTTCAAGAAGTGCTTCTTGCCCATATTATCTCTCTCTTTATGCATATTTTTAAGCCAGCCTTTTACTTTCGCTCAGCAGGAGATCACGAGGTTTTTGTGGATAAATTACATTCATAGATAATGAGAAAGAGAGTGTAATCACACACCTCAAAGAACTCTTAACTATCTTACTTAGGTTTTGGAGGCAGTACAAATTACATAGGAGTGCTGAATTAGCTAGTAGAATTACACTGTGTTTTAATGCTTGGACAAATCTTCAACTGGTTGAGCTCCATTGACTTCACGAAAGCCATGTAAATTTGTACCAGGCAAAGGCATAGTCTTAGAAATCAAGTTCTGTTTACAGGCATAGAGCTGGATCTCAAAATATTTCATTTTTTTACATGATCTCTGACTTGCTGAGTGACCTTATGCAAGTCACTATGCCTTCAGGCTCTATATGTCTAAACTGATGATAAGAAAAATTGAAGGCTCCTCCTCTGGTGTATGGCAATGTATGCTTAAATGTGGACAATAAGAGCCATATGGATGGCTATTAAGAATAATTGTTGGTAAGCACCACTCAGGCTAACTACAGCCTTCTAAGTGAGCCACAATAGAGATGCTGGCCATTAAACATTTTTCTCCTTCTATCTCCCCTCATCTGTTCATACTTGACATTAGGTAGGAAAGTTAGTAAGGAGGTTTCTTCAATTGTGTGTTCTTGTTATTTAATATTGAAATAATAATTAGCTGCCAAAGAAGAAGCATTATATCCTTTTTTCAATAAGCTGTAGCAGTATAGCAGTAATACAAACATATTCAATAATCAGCCAATTAAAAATACATTTCAGAATATTTAGATGTTGAAGCCAAATGTAAACATGAAAAGGAAAAGCTGTAACAACGTTAGTTGGGAGGCTGGCATGTGTGAAGCTAACTACTACCCTTTGGGTATGTGAAGTATGTTGGGACTGATAAGAGACCCTGTTTAAGTGACAATACATACTTATTGCACAGAATGGTTAGCTGTATAATTACATATAATTTTTCAGGTCTAATTCGCCTGCAAGAACTCATCAAAGCCCCTTCTAGATACAACATCAAGATCAAAATCCGCCAACTACCCTCTGGGAATAAAGATGCCAGGCCTTTACTCAAGGAGATGAAGAAGGGCAAGGAGTTCTACGTGATATTTGATTGCTCACATGAAACAGCAGCAGAAATCCTTAAGCAGGTAAGAGAAAGTGGGTGAAGTGCAACATTCATTTTGTATCCTGAAAGTTGTCAGCCTCTCTGGTTTTCATTTTCCAGGAAACACTAAAACTAAATGCATTTACCAATTAGGCCATAAGCTTGTTAATATCAGGGACAGAAGTTGCAAAACGTGCAGTAGTATCTGAGCGCTCAGCAGGGCTCCAGGACTTCACAGAGACTTAAGGACCAGCAGCAGTATTGATGTCTGAAGAGAAATCTATAGATATCCTGCAGAAGGATATTCACACTTCTTTTTAAAACTTCAGGTTCTGCTTGACTTGGAAGATGGTCGCACTTATTTTAGCTTGTCCTGGTTTAATCAATACAGTTTTTATGTCTTCCCCCCAAAAAACGAGAAAGAGCTCATTTTGGAGTGCTTAGGGAGCATCTCATGTCAGGCTATTGCCTCCACAGAGTCTGCACATCAGCTTCAGCGCTGGCTACAGTAACAACAGAGCATTAATCCACTGCAGACAGGAGCATAACTCTTCATTCATATCCCTGTAACAAAGCAAGATGTGGTCTTCTAGCACTACCTCATTACATTTTAAACTCTGCTACAGCAAGAAGATGGAATGGAGAGAGTATCAGAAGAAAAATGTATACTTTAAAACAGATAGAGAGCCTATTGTGCATGCGTTGATACAGCCCTGACCTAAGTGTGAGAGCTGGACAGTCACACAAGGCAAGGACAAATGCCACAAAGCCTGATGTTAATGGCCTGGGATGTTACCAGGGGCACACAAAGAGTGGTGTATTTTAGAATTTACTGTTGTCACTTATGATATATTTCTAGACGATCAAGGTCTAAACCTCTGGCTCCTGCTATTCATTGGCCTATAGACAATAATGCCAAATGAATTAAGACATTGTGAATGACATTTCCCATTTTGCTGCAGTTGTAGGTATGAGTGGGTTTTGATTTTACTGTCAGTCCATCTAATGGGAAACATTGATCCCAGAAGACCATCAGAGAGGTTTCATTGATCTACGTATACAGATATGGGCTGTCCAATAAAGGTTAAAACCTGTGCTTCCATCCCAGAATGTTTTGCTGAAATATGTAAGTTATGCAGAGTAGTGTTCTTTATCAAAGTAAGTAGGACAATTTACTGGTTGCATTAGCCTGTGGAGCCTGAAACCATCCTCTTCAGACTGGAGAATCTTGGTCTTGTGAATACAGATGTGCAGGATGGTGTCCTAAATCAGATGCAACACAGCTGAGAGCAGCACACAAGCTCCCATGAGCTGGTAAAGTTAGATTTATTGCTGTCAGAAATGTTGGCCTGTACAGAGCTTTAAGGTTTTCTCAGTGCAAGTTATATATTTAAGCTACAACAGAGCCAGATGCAGGTATGGCATTGGGAATGTAAAAGCAAGGGAAGGGTGTACTTTGGGAAGGAGGTGTGGACAGGAGAGCTGCTGTCCCCTCACTTTGCTCCCTCCAGGGCTATCCAAAAGCATTAAAACCTGACAGCAGGAACAAGCTGCTCCAAAATTATATTTGTGGGGGAAAAGTTAAACTGACAACATGAATTTTCAAGGATCTGCAAGAAGAAAGTGCAGATGTCTGGCACACTGCAGGAGGCCCAGAGCTTCAAAAATACCAGGTTAAGTATGGGGGAAAAAAAAAAGGAAAAATAACCTTAGTGTCAAAAGAAGAAGAAGAAGTGCTAAAAGATGCACTAAGACAGGGCAAAGTAGTAGAATGGTTTGTGTGGGAAATGGATCAGGGAGACAACTGACAGGCTGCAGATACAAATAATGCTTTCCAATGCCTTAAGAACTCAGAGAAGGATGGTAAGTGGCAATGTGGAAGAAAACAGGAAAATTAAGAGAGGTACACCTGTGGGTCAGAGCTGCAGGAAAGGAAAACACATAAATATCGGCTAGAAAGAAAGGGAAAATGGCTTTTATGTGAGATAGATAGTTCTGTGGCTTAATCTAGATGCTGGCAGCAGTGACTCAGGTGTTGAAGTTCCTCACTGTCAAAGGCAGCTGTGAAATGGGAAGGTGAGGAGGGCTCTGAATTCACGTGGGACTCATCTAATTGTAGGTTAGCTACACAAAGATCCATGGTTCACATTCTAATCACTGCACACAGAAACCCCTATATAATTTTACACTGAAAGAATACAAGGTATTAAAGAGAATAGTATAGAAATTATTTTAAGAATTTCCTGAAACATTAGCAGAGAATGTTTTTGACTTTATAAAGGATCCAACAGATATTATGGGAAAAGTGCATTATCAATTGTTAAATTACATATGATTTCTAACTGGAGTAGGAATCAGAGCCTGCAGTCACCTAAACCTGTCCCCAAAGCAACAATTTATTGTCTGCCTACTATATTTGCAGTAATGTAGTACATGTTTAGTAGCCCATGCAGGAGAAGATAAATAAGGGAAGTGGAGATTTGTAGCAGGTTAGGGTGGGGAAGGTATTTTACAGATTAAAACTGCAGCAGGGTCACACAGGTACATCCCCACCATTGCTCATGCTCAGCTCCCATGTCCTGCTCACACTTCAAGCCTGTTCAGGTTCCCCCACAAAAGGCTTTGGACAACAGTCTGCATTTCACCCCTCCAGGCTTCTCTGTACCAGGAGCTGCTCCGTCTCCTTTAGACAACCCACAGCCAAGGTGGGCAGCATCCTTCACCTCCTCAAAGCCTCACCTATGCTGGGGGACACTCCGCCAGCAGCATTTCTGCTGGCAGCCCGTCTCTGAGCTGGAGGCACAGGCAAGGCAGAAAAGCTGCTGCCCTTCTTCCAGCGGCGCCCATGCCACTGGTGTTGGCAGCAGCAGCAATGGCTCTGCAATCAGGGGCTGCTTGCACCAGCACTCAGGGGCACTGGCTGTGGCATGGCTTGTTTCCCAGGACGGGAGGGAAAGGGATACCAAAAGCTCTTTCTGAGACCGAAAGATTTAGCACATCCAAAATTACATCCTGAGAGAGTCAGCATATGGAGCTGGTTTTGGGAATGTGGAGCTACCTGACCTAGGTGTGTTACCGGGCTGTGGAACTTAGGGAGGTGACCTCTTCACTTGCCTTCTTCAACTTATTGTTTACAGAACAGCACAAAAGACAGATTTCTTCTCTTTAATGAGAGTATCCTTTGCTTATTTATAGCTTCAACTAAAATGCCATTGAGCCACACTTCTTCCTTGAGCACAAGAAGAACAGGCAAATCAATAACTTAATTTAAACAAAATACAAAGCCTGCACACTGCTGAATAGCCTGTTCCCCAAACTCCCACATTTCCCCTTCTCTCTGACGTGTTGCAGAGAGCCCAGGCTTTCACAGTCCCCAACCAGCTTAATGAGGCCTGATCTGGAAGATCACCCAGATCTGGAAGGAGTAACAGGAAATTGTAATTATTAATTGCTGTCTTTTCCAATAGTCACTTTGAATTTTCTCTCCATATTCCCCAACGAGGGCTGGTAACCTCATGTGCCCGGTGCATATTGACTAAGGGAGTTTTCCAGGTCTGTTGCCCATTCCAGGTAACCACCCAAATCAGCAGCTCCACTGCCCAAAGTGACCAGCACCACAAGGATCAAGATATTCCAAGATTACGTGAACTGGGAGGTTATGCTAGCAGGGTTTTCAAGTAAGGTGTACTGCATCAGCAGAGCTGATGGAAAAAGTTGCAGCTGGTCTGCCACTTCACAGTATACTTGAAATCCTTGGCTGCTGAAGCTTTAAAGCCCATGAAGACTGACCAAAACATCTGATGAGGAGCGAGATCTAGTAGAGAATTAGATGCCAAAAGCGGGAGCTAAGTGCAGCTTAGGGTAAAACTGTGATCTGCCTAAGCTCTGTAGGACCCTCCCTGTTTGACTTCAGCAGCACCTGTTCTGCTCTGAGGGTGCCTAGCATCTCTCTCCTTTCCAAAAAAAAAAAAAGACATCCCTAAAAGAGTGTGAGATAATAAGACACCCTTCAAACTTGCCTAAGACCAGCAGGGTTGAGTCACGTACTCAAGGAAGTTGGAAACACTTTCTTCGGGAAAAATCTGTTTGTTACAACATTTAACTGAATTGTTTTGTGGACAGAGATTTGGTGCTCTGTCTAGGCTACGTATGGAATCCCACAAGCCAGTTAAATGTAGCTATCACAAATTGCAATATGTTTTATGCACAAATCTTCCAATATATCCTGCACATACTGTATTTAGTCTGAACTTGCCTTTTTGCATGAGAACCTTAGTTCAAGAGGTTCAGTTGTTATAGTTCAATTTATTCTGCTAACACATCAATAGTTGACATAGATTTTACTACTAGGCAAACTCATCTCTCATACATTATGTTGCTACTAACCTTAACGTATCTACTCCTTCCTCCACACCTCTAAAATAATTTTTTATGAAATGTACTGTACATTTAATTAAGTTTAGGATACTCATAGAGCATTTTATGAAGACTTCTATATTCACTTTTAGTATGGGACAGTCAAAAAGTAAAATAATTAATCCAGTTTCTACAGAAGTATGAAAACTGTGTGTCACCATTGTATACATTCCAGGTACAATAACAAATGTGAGAATATAAAACTTCAGTTCCTGAGTATGCTCCTTCTAGTAACTTGACATGTAGGCTGTAGCCCACTCTCTGCTAAGAAAAGGCAGGATTAGCTCTGTCCTCACTGTTGCTGGAGAAATACCAGTGGCAGATCCCCCTAGATGTCCCCAAGTCCCAGGATGAGAAGTAGAAGCAGAGTCACCTCACTGGTCCTCCTCTCTCTTATTGATTTTATAAAGGGATTGTTGACAGGGGAGCATCCTCTTCTGATCACCTGGTTACTGCTGAGTGACATCAAATGATGAAATGATGATGACCCATTGGTCCCTAGGGCATGCATGGGTTAAGACACCAGTAAAGACCATAGGCACAGAAATGATGTGACAGCAGTAATTCATCCTGAAATTTGGCAATGTGCTTCAGTTCCCAAATCTAAATGTGGGTTTCTATAGAAGTAAATGTGGCCATTGCCTTGGAAACTTTATTCTGAGATTCGAAGATACAGCAGCACTGTCTATAAATCAGAGTACAGTCTTTTGGGATCCTTGCTGTGTAACATCAGAGCTGCCCTATGCCAAGACCTCTGCTTCTCTGTTCTTCTTAGCGGTGCTGTCTAGATGAAAACTAAACTAGTTCCACAGGTGTAGTGCAGTGCCATCCATGCTACATCTTGCACATGTAGTTGTTCTTTGCTTCCTTGGAAGATTCACTGGGTAGTGCTTATGCAAGCAGACTTTCAAACTGGAAGAGTGCTTTCAGTCTTGGTACTGTGAGACAATGTCCGTGCTGGAGTTTCAAAGGTAATGCTGCTGCCCTAGCTCCCTGGGATCTCTTCTGGAACCAGAAGGAGCCAACCACAGGTGACTGGGACCCTGGGCCAACACATTTGTCCTGCCCTATTGCTATGGCCCTTGCTTCCAGCTAAACTCCAGTTCTAGCAAAGTATTTACAGAATACATCTTTTTTCTTTACATGGCTCATGTCCATGTTAGAGGAACTCTATACTGCTCCAGCTCAACCGCTGCTGTGACTGACTGCGATGCAGATCTCCAGGGATTAAAGTCAGGTCCAAGTAAAGCTGTCTACATAGAGCCCAAGGAAGCACCGTAAGCACATTATAAACCTTTTATATTGAACGCTGGAGAGGCAAGGAGGCAGAGGGGCTTTTATTCATTGTGATGTGTCTTGCTGATCTCAGAAAACGGTGGTGTCACTAATTAATTTGCCACTGAAATGCATTCATTTAATGGTCATGAAATTAAATAATAGCATGAGTGAGGAAAATGCAAAGTGAATGCAAGCAAAGTGTTTGATGCAGTTCCTGCTAATATGCTTCACCATCATTCTACTTTCAGCCTGCCTCAAAGGAAGACTGACACTAGTTCTAGATGAGGTGGTGATTTTTTTCACACACGAGATGGACAAATGTGTGCTGGAGCTGGGATATGATGCAAGCCAGGAACAGGGTGCCCAAGGAGATTTACATTCTTAACGGAGAGTATTTTCATCCAGTCTCTATCCACTTATATACATTTTCACCACTGATACTTGTTCAGATTCACATTGCCATTTGTGACACCCAGCTAAAAGTACAGGTCTGCAAAAGACAAGGGCCAGACATCTGGTCTGAAACGGGTAATTAGAGAAGGAAGTCTCTTTATATTATTTGCCAGGATAATCTATAATCAGCCCATATCTGTGTCTGGCTGAAGAACAGATTTTATACAGGCCAGGAAGGGTAGGAGATCTGCAAGGAGAATGCAGAATATTTTAGCCTCGTTTCACTAGTTTACATTCATAGAAATTCCACAGTAAGTAAAAGCTGTTATTATTTAAATAGGGCATTTATATCAGATGCACAATTATTTAAATAATTACATGCAAAGTTATTTAAATAGGAATGTGTAATGAAATCTCATTCTAGTTTCTTATGAGCAGCTATATACACATAAACCAATCTTGTTGCCTTTCCCTCTCTCTTGTGGGCTACTCTGCTCATTTCCTCTAGTGAGGACACTGGCTGTGTGGGAAGAGCCTGTGCTGCTGCTTTGCCAGGTACTTCAGAGGTGTCCCAACCTGAAAGAAATCTTTGCTTCTAATATGCTTTTATTATTGTCTCTCTCTTGATAATTCCTAGACCTGCTTTCCCTGTATCTGCTGTGCTGCAAAGACAGAGCAGAAGACAAGTCCTTGCTGCTGAGAGCACACAAGCGCAACTCTCCTGTTTACACTAATAGAAACGTCCATGTCATTGATGCTTTGGGGTCTCCACCATGACATCAGCATTTCTCTTACTTTTGCTTTAACTTGTCTTTATCTCTTGTTTTCCTAATACTGTCCTCCAGAGTGGGCATTTGGTACTGTCATCAAATCTTCCTTTACTGGGTATTTTACTTAGGGACCATGTTACCCTAAAATATAAATGAGTTATTATTACAAAGTCTTTAAAATTCATGACTAAACAGCACCCTATTTAGGTCAATCTATGGATCTTACACATCACAGCAATGTCTAAGTGCTATATAACTGTTAACTAATTGCCTTAATGATTGTTAGAGAGGAGGGCAACCAGTTAAGTCTGGTCTTGGGAGCAATGCTAAGTGAGAAGGCAGAGCTCAGTGGCAGATCAGAGTTCAACCTGGGACAGATCCAGCATCAACTCTTATTCCTTAACCAACAAGAACATTAGTAATGTGTGTGTGACAAGCTCTCTTCCAGCTGTCTGTAGCTTCATATCTCAATTGAGTCATTATTAATAGAGAAAATATGAAAGAGACACGTTGATTAAGCTTTTCTGGGTTGTTATAATACTTTGGAAGAATTTCAGCAAACAACTCTCATGGAGCCCTTGGATGCAGAGTCCCTGGCAAATCCATGGCACCCTTCCAGCAATTTCCATCATGAACCTATGTTTTGGTTATGGCAGATGACATTGCTGACTGAACCTCACTTTTTACACACAACTATCTTTGGTTTTCAGGGCTTTTGGTTCTGTTTTGTTTTCAAAGACAATCCTGTAGCATGACTTTTGAAATCATTATTATTCACAGGGTCCTGCCAGCTCTGTTTATAGCACATTACTTAGGAATCAATAGTCTTATAAAAAGTTTTAATCAAAAATGTGTTCAGGAGGCAAACACTCCTCTCAGGCTACTGCCCTTGGCTTTGTGAGGAAAGCATAACAGGGCTACCTTGGATTAAGTAGCTGGATACCCAGTAGCAGTGTAGCTGCAGCAGCACAGGTAGGTAATGCTTCCCAAACATCCAGGCTACACACTTTACAGTCATTCTAATTAATGTATCTGTCTAGTTAATGTAAAGTTGTATTTTAAAGCATTATATGGCTTAGCATTATCCCACTTCTCCATTGTCTTACTGTTTCTACACAGGCAGATTGCTGTTTATATCTTCTGATAACAGAATTGCAATGATTGATGTCAGCTTTTCTGTCTCCAGCTAGAATTAAAACTGTAATGAATCAATAATTTAAATCTGGGTATTTGTATCCTCCTATTTACATCTATTATTTATGATCTTGCCTTCACCACAGACCAACTGCAGACTTCCTGTAGAGGACCAAACACATTTAGGCATGCAGAGGATTACGTGGGCTCAATCCACATTTGTGTAACCTAGAAGCTGGTCTGTGCCCCATTGGAAGTAATTGGGTTATTTCAATGTAATTTCAGCTCAAAAGAGACCTGCATTATAAAAATCCTGACTCGCACCTCCTTCCTATAGCAGGGACCTCAGACACAGGAAACCAATGGCTCCAGGGAGCAGAGCCAAGTCCAGCCAGGTCAGCTGGGAAACACAGCATGCAGAAGTTCCCACTGATGCTACCATATATCATTTTCTGTGCGTAAATAGGGAAGGAACATCAGTCTCCATGATTGTTAGATTGCTTATTGCTACAGGTAATAAAATAACCCTCAGAAATTGAATAGAAGCGGATTCATAAAATAATAAATAAAAAAGGCAATTTTGACATGTAAATTCAGTGGAGCATTTCAATAAACTACTTGCCTTCTGGCTTGATTTTTAGTGACTGGAAATGGATTAGTTGTTTGTGATTAACACCGAGCTGTTTTTATTATCTACCACAGCTTAGAAAGTTCAGATTCTTTCCTTTTTTCTGTGCGTAAGAAATTGCCATAAATAATCACACAACTGATTTTCAGAGGCTTTTGCCATGAAAGAGAATTTTGGCAAGCCAAATCACACTATTTTAGTGTCCTAAAATACTATTAATAGCAGATGCTTACGTTACTGTGATCAAGACTGAATAACATTTAACCTTTGTCTGTGTTACTGTCATGATAATGAATTCTTCATTAGTTTTCTAGCTCATATTTTTTCCTCTCCTTCATAAGATTCCAAAGAGGGCACAATGCTTGCATCATGGTAATAGCATGCGTGGATGCAGCGACAAGTGTAGGTGATGCTGGGCTGAAACTGTAGAGCATCCTGTTATACACCATCAGGGGTGTTTTATGTAAGGATTCCCAATGATTTTTGGAAAGGGGCTGAGGGAAAAAACCACATCCCTCTTGAAGTTTCCTGCAATGTGAAGGCTGGGACATAAAAAAAAATTCTTTATGCATCCAAATGCCATCCTTATCTTCTAGACCTACAAAATGTCTGACTCTGGAAAACTAATCCAGACCAGAAATCTTTTCACATCCATTGTTTTGACAACCTCCTGCAGACCTGCATCCCCCATGTGGAACAAAAGGCATTTAGAGAAGCTTTCTTCTTTTTGTTTTTCTGGTTTACTTCAGTGAGCACTCACCGAGTGTCTTATTCTCACATGGTAATTGAGAATTAAAAAAAACCAAACAACCAAACACCTATCCCTA
Organism: Mesitornis unicolor; assembly: GCF_000695765.1. Taxonomy (NCBI): domain Eukaryota; kingdom Metazoa; phylum Chordata; class Aves; order Mesitornithiformes; family Mesitornithidae; genus Mesitornis; species Mesitornis unicolor. The sequence goes on along the minus strand of NW_010160175.1, from coordinate 91,156 downwards.
CAAATGCCATTGTCTGCCAGTGAATTCCTTCGTGTCACTTCTAAACTGCAGATTAAAGCATTTCACTTTTAAAAAAATCAGCTCCTCATCTTCTCTAGTCATTTTTCTTGTTCTAGAAGTTTTGCAATCTTTAATCTCTTTCCTGAGCAGAGGTGATATAAAAGTAATTTAAATACAAGATGATGTTTTTTTCATCCTGAAGAAAAATGTCAATTTTATTGTAATCAAGTTTTCATAACCTGTAGTGTATTGTTCCAGATTAACCCATGCTTTTCAAAAGACAGTGCAGTACACTGAAAGCATCCTGTGCAAAGTACATTCATCTTTCAAACTCTTTCAACAGATTCTCTCCATGGGAATGATGACCGAATACTACCACTACTTTTTTACAACACTGGTAAGGAACACTAAATATCTGGGGGTGAATTTGTTGAAAAGACAACTAAAAATTTCCACTTTTTCTAGGAAATCTTTATTGCCGTTGTTCAAGGAAACCCATGGAGAACGAGTACTAACACTCCTTAGTAATATCAGGAGTTACAATTTTGTAAAGAAGCTGTTTTGCAGTATCTGCGGGGCTGGCTAACACTGTAATACAACAAAAATTAATTGCAATGCTGTGTTTAAGGAGGAGTCATTGATAGAGGTGGATCAGAGTGAAACAAAATAATGAATGAGTAGCTTTGCAGTGGAGCTGAGGTCAAGCGCTGTGAGCAGTGTGCATCATTGATAAAATGTTTAATGTACTCATAAAAACACAAAATCACGTCTGTATAAAATCACTTGGGAAATTTTATAGTAAAAAAACCCAAACATGCATTTTATTTTTGGTAAAAATCTATCAATACTTATTTCAGCATATTTTCCTTTATTTTAACTTACATGCTATATATAAAGACAACTCAGTCCATCCTTAAGGTCAGTTTGCTTTGTAGAATAGAAACACAGTAAATAATCAATATTGCTAGAACAGTCCTAGAGGGCTGGATTATATCTGTTCATGTGCACCAGCTTGTTCTTTATTTCCGTTCCATGTAAAATTTTATGTGGAAATGAAAAATCGTTTTGAATTCAATAGTCAATTCATTAGTCAGAAAAGACTCTCTAACTGATTGGAACTTCAAGTAGTAGTTTGAAATAGTTCTCTCTAAACCCATTTTAACATGAAGGAAAATGTGAAAATTGAGAGTTTAATACAATAGCAGTGTATATAACATAACATAAAATGCTAGCCACTACCAACAATATGCATGAGACGGAACAGAACAGTAAGCAGTACTGGTGGTATCTCAGCATTGTGCTATTGTAAATTCTGTCGTTTTGATGGTTACTGTGGTATTAAACCATGACCAACGCATTTGTCATTTTACTGACCTGCCGGGATCAGCAAAAAAATTGTTCTGAAAAACAGCCTTCAGGCTTTGAAAAGCAGTTATCATATTTCCTCTGCCTGTTAAATATAGCTGTGGAGTGTGCCACAGCATTATATCATTTAGAATATCCATTGTTTTCCTGCCCTGTAAATGCTGAGCACTGAAGCATATGGACTTACTGTACACTGGCCTGACACGTCCATTAGATGTACTGGCAGCAAGTCACCTGAAGGAGTCAAGGCAGGAGGAAAATAGGATTCATAAATAGTGAAAGTGTATTGCTCTCCACATCTCTTGTAGTTTTCTTTCCCTGAGTTGAGATATAAGCTTGATACTGGCCAGCTAATTCCTCATGTTGGTTTGTCAGTGCTGTAACACTGTTAGAAGACTACTATAAATTAAAAATAGATACTGCTCTAAAGGTTGGTTGCAAAATGTTGTTGTGGGGAACTGATTTTTACATTCCAACAAAGCAGATATGTGGTTTGTCATAAATTTCAGACAGCTTTGGTTTGTTCAGATTTATAACTGAAGCAGTCATGACTAGGCTTTGAGGTCAAACAGAGCACTCACAGGGAAAAAAACCAACCCAGCAGTTGAGTTTTGGATTGAAAATCAAATACAATTTTAGCCTAATTGTACCTTCTGAACATTTTGCTTTGAAAATACTACATCTGATTTTGTTTGTTTTCTTAATGGTGATTTAGGATCTATTTGCATTAGACCTGGAACCCTACAGATACAGCGGAGTAAATATGACAGGATTTCGCCTGCTCAATGTGGAGAACCCCCAGGTTTCATCAGTCATTGAGAAATGGTCAATGGAGCGTCTACAGGCGCCACCGAAGCCAGAGACTGGCCTCCTCGATGGCATGATGACAGTAAGTGAACAACCACAGTGATGCTGGGGCATCTACAGTGCACTACTCAATGCTGTCCTAGTGGGTGTGGACCAATCCCATTACTGCATTATCTCACAATGCAAATACTGAAGCAGCATCCCTAAAACAGACTTCCTTTTACCCCAAATACACAGAAGTGTATTTGTCCAGTGAACCGCTGTTGCATCCATCTGTGTGACAAACCACTGCTGGGCGGTTCTAGAGATGAGTGACAATTCTCCATCGTGGTGTTGTCCAGCTAATATCATTCATCTTATTTTTCTCAAATGTATATACTACTGCTTTATTTCTTAAATGATGTTCTGGATAGAGTGAAAAACATAGCAGGAAATAAGAACTTTCAGAGCAAGTATGTGATTTATAACCTGCAGGGAAAGATACTGTACGTGTGGACAGGTAATAGCTTTTTAAAATTGGAACAGTGCCCTTTCTCTTCATTTCCATCGTCTACAGCAACTCTGGCTTTTGAGATATAATTTAAACATAAATGAAATGTATCATCAAGACAGGAAATTAGGATTTCCTTTCTACCACACCCCCAAGAAGCAAAGGAAAGAATAGGAACGATTACATGGACAGCGTGACTCCATTCTGTTTTGCAGGGTGAAGGGTTGCCATCTTTTTTCAATATAAGATAATGTACCTTATGTGCTGAGTGGAGTTTGAAGTTATATGAAATAGACTTTATTGCAGATGATTGCAGGGAAAATTTTGAAACATTCTAACATCCTGAAGAGAAACCTATTATGTGTGCTATCTCCAGTATTTCAAGAAAATGTTACTTGTTTTGTCAGTGCCATTGCACTGACTCCTATGCAAAGCAGGGGAGAAAGCTGTCTCTGGGAGCTTCTGATATGAATACACAAGACCTGTAAGGATAACTATTCACATATAGCTATTCACCTACATTCACCCATGTGTAAAACTAGGAAAAACAAAGTTCTTACTAGACTTTTGTGCTGTCCTTTTTGCCTCTAACTCTTATCCTCTTCTTTGCATCTCTTTAATCTCTTAGTGTCCTTAGTGTCCTCCGAAACAGCATGAGCACCAAGGAAACCATCTTTCTAGTTAGCTGTGATAATTTAAATATTCATAGCAAGTTCTGCTTATTCAGTTTGATGAAGAGTTACAATACTGCTATGTTTCATTAGACAATGAGGTGATGACAAGCTGCACAGTATAAAGAGATCAGGATTATGTGTCCTACTGCTAACTCAGGATTTCTCCTTTCTGTTCATACTATATTGTTTGCCCTGATATCAGCTTGTGAGAAGTTGATGAGGGCATGACCAAGACAGTTTAGAGTTCACATCCCACTTTATGCCTAAATTGCAGACAGAGGTGTAGTTATTCTAATGAGAACTTTGGGTTTCTTTGCAATAATTTAAACAGAATATGAAAAACAGAAAGACAAGTTCCAGGACTGACTCTCAGTCCATTTCTTCTCATGCACAAGTACAGACATCAATATAAGGCAGTTTGCTTCAGAAGATGAGGTGGCCTTTCATTCCTCCATGCAACCCCAAGCCCTAAAACAGAACAACAGTGAGAGGAAAATAAAGGCTATGAGAGATAATATAACCTCCCAGTCACTGCATGGCAGGATGAGTGAGTAGCAAGTTAACGCAAGCACAAGATTCAAACAGCCAAGTTTGGCAATGCTACCGATATACAAACACTGTAGGATGCACCAATTTATCAAGTACAGGTGATTCCCAGATAGGAGTGCAAAGCGAGGCGCACTGGAGCATTTCATCAAGTATCTTGAGAGTCTCCAGTCCTGGGACACAGCAGACTGGGACTCCAGAGATCAAGTAAAATTCAATCCTGAATAGACAAGTCCCCGGTCTAATGTGAAAACTGTTCTGAAGTCCATTGACATTGATGGGAATCTTTCTATTGATTTTGAGGGATTTTGGATCAGGCTTTTAGTCTCCGAGTCTGCTTGGAACAGCTATCTGTTGTAAGACCCTTGACACTGAGAACAGCTGTTATTGTCTCCTCCTGCTTGACTCATCATTTATGATGTCTTCAATTTGCTCTGATTGTGGGAGCATTATTTTGGGCAGATCCTGACTAACGTGTCAGGAGCAATTCTTCATCTGCAGTATATTAAGATTAGTTGATAAATTCAGATCATATTTGATTGCCAGAAAAGAAAAACCCTAATGCTGATAAGACTGGTGCTGTTGTAAGTTACTTAAGTAAATGAAACAAAGAATCAAATCTATTAATTTCCCAAAGGAAGTGCATGAGAAAGGAATAAAAATGGATTAGCTTTATAGTTTATAGAAATGAGTCCAGTTTCTCATCTGCAGAGTTAGTACTTTCTTTTTAAGGCCTCTGCTTAATAATTCATTAGCTTTACAAGAGAGGTAAGCACTTCATTTTTACAGCATCCCTGTGCATTAAGCAAAACATGGCCATTCGCACCTCAGACATGAGAGCACTGAAGCATGGTGCAAGTGAAGGTGAGATTTTTCTAAAACTTCCTAATGATAAAGGGTGACAGGGTGTGCGATCTCGGTTTGAGGCTTATTGGGCATGCTTTTAAACAGAAAAACCCATTCTTAACAGAAACATAGATTTATAAACAGCATTGAGTAATTTTAGTAATTTTTAAGTATCTAAGAACTGTATTTATGTGCCCTGTCTTAGATAACTAAAAGGTAGATCTATAGGTCCAACTTAAACACCAAAAGGACACCTCACAAGGACAGTTCACCTCTCTCTAAGACAACATGGGAGGTATGGCAGGGGAACAGCCCTAGACAATTCTTGGTGTGGTCATTTCACACATCTATGCCAAAAGCCAAGATCCTTGGGGACAGTAGAGACAGTAGATACCTGTCTGGTGGGATACCTACCAGGTGTTTGGTGGGATTGATTTCGCTAGAAAGCAGGGTTTACCTACCTCATGGAAAAGAAACCAATCCCACAAGCGCCATGAGAAAAGTGGTGATGGGGAGCTGGTATGGGTCCCACATGGGCAGTCCTCCCACACATCCCCTGTGCCATGACACCATGACATGCCAACCTGCAGGCTGGGCAGAGACTGACTTGAACACTTGCGTGGTGCTTTTGAATTACACACGTAGAGATGCTGAGAGTCTTTGGCAAATCCCATAAGGAAACTATAGAAGACTGAGTACAAGGTCCTTAGCCCTAAGACGTGCCTGGAGTTTGGGACCTGGGCTGCTGTATCACCTGAGACTTCTTAAAACTCCTCTTTGTGTACTCCTTCCTGTGCTGGACCTCTCTCTTCCTGTAGCTACTGTTTTATTCACAATGCTCACCTGAAAATGCTCTGAAATTAATATAAGCTGAAAAAAACGGTTGTTGTTACACCTCAGTTTTCCTTGGAGAGTCCAGTAGTGGCCTTTTCCATAACAGCAGCCCAGGGAAACGGTTCTTGGTAGAGAAAAGTGGGGATTAGGCACAAAGATGGTACATTAAAGAAAGTATTTCTGTTTTTTCGTGCAGACTGAAGCAGCCCTGATGTATGATGCTGTTTACATGGTGGCAGTGGCCTCCCAGCGTGCCTCCCAAATGACTGTCAGCTCCCTGCAGTGCCACAGACACAAGCCGTGGCGTTTTGGACCCAGATTTATGAATCTGATAAAAGAGGCAAGTGTAGACCATCTGCTTATGGTCAGCATAATCCTTCCTTTCTTCTTTACCACATTGGGCTTGTTTTGTTGCTCCCTGCTCTTTGTCATATGTTACACTCTAGTTTCTGGCACTCGGGTATCCAATTCTTCCTCACCTTCTTAGCAGAGAAATGTGATTTACAGGCACAAGGCTGTGGCTTGCATTCTGGTGCAAGCTTTCTCTGGTCTTTCAGAAAAAAAGGAACTGCTAAACCCTAGGTGTGATAAAATCTCAGACTAACACACCATACATCTTCCCAGGCTTTTTGGTCCATTAATGTTTATTATGAATGTTTATAATTTCTAAAAATATTATTTAACTAACAACAGCCATTCTAGAAATTGAAAGAAAAGTGAGTCTGTAGCTCTGTCCTTCTTTCACCACTTAATTCCAATTGTTTTGCAGTTTGTTTGATCAGTAATCAATATAAAGAAAATTTCTAAAGAAGTAAATTACTTCATGAATGCTTCACTACCTCATAAAGATCCATCACTGAGCTAACCGATCCACAGATGTTCTGAAAAATACACATTTTAGCTGAAATGCCTTCACTCTTCCAAAAATTCAGATTTTATTATGAATTTCAAATGGAAACTTTTCCTTTAGGGAAAAGTGTGGAAATGAAAATCGGAAATTATGTAGATTGTTCTATATATACTTAATCTTTTCCCCTAGTTCTTGTCCATGACAGTGTGATTCCTATCAAAGCCACATTCATTAGCACTTGTGTAGGTGGAACAAGACCTGTAGGCTGAGGTATAAGGTAAGTGGTGGCAGCATGTCAGGGCACACACCTCAATCCAAAAATATAGTAGAAGCAAACTGAAAGACAAGACATGTGGTGGTTACAGAACATCTAGAAGAGCTGTCATCACCTTGTCCAAACCTTTCAAAGTAAATTTTTTAGAATTGCCATAGGCCATGTACGACTTGGTGATTCACCCTACGCAGAAAACTTTGGAAGTTACTGAAACAGTACTCTCCACACAGGGTGTTTTATGAATTTTGAGGTTTCCTTGTAAGCTTTTCTTTGAAAGTATAAAGAAAAGAGAAGAGTTGCCCCAGTACTCAGGAACCTGACTTAAGAATTTAGGAAGCTTTGAGTCACTTTCCTGACTGCAACACAATCATGGGAACAGCCAGAGGAGTCAGGGAAGCTGCACGGGTAAAGATTATTTCTTTCACACTGACGTCAGCCATGCTGCATCCAGCTTTGCCACTGGGGAGGAGGTAGGAAAAATGCAGCAGAGACAGCAAAAGACAGGAGAAAACCATCTCAGAAGCATCTGCAATGAAGATGAACTTCTCTCCCTTCTGATTTGATCAAAGTGGGAACCCTTGCTCTCATGCTTCTCAACCTCAAACTAAATGAGGTAGCATTGCTACTCATACAAATTCTGGTGCATTTTAAGAATAATTATAATGAAACTGAAAGTTACAAAAGACTTTCTACCAGTGAATGCACCTGCATAATTCAACAGTGGTGACCTACTTATTTTGGGTGATGCTAAGTACATGGCATAAACATCCTAAATCCTAAGCCAGAAGAAGTACGTTGACCAAGAGTACCAGTTGTATCTCAGCAGATTCAATTCAAAGCTGAAGCAGTTATACAGTTCACATTTGTCATGAACAGCTACCTTCTCTTGCATGGAGTGAGATATGTGAGCTAATTACTGATCTTTTTGCAGATAGTGTCTTTCATGGTCAGTAAAACACTGATTTAAATATGCCAAGAGTCTTATCTTACTTTGTAGCCTAAAAGGATGGTTGTTAAAAGTAGAGGATAAGGTGCAATAAGACAGTATTACATTTCCCCTAAAGGCTATAACAGGGTCTGGAAATTAAATAGCAAATACGTTTGGACCTCCCTAGTTCATGTTAGCATCTGGTTTGCTCAGTAAGGATAGATTAACTGCATAAATTAGGAATCCTGTGAATAGGTATGGAGAAAAAAAAGCCAAGCAGGCAGAATGATAGTTTGGGCTCACACTAATACAATTTAGTTTTACTATTTTGTGATATGGTACCAACAGTCTGTGACGGCATTTTACAGACTGGTCTGAAGACAAATATTATGTACTACAGTCCAAATAAACAACTTTCAGGCAAAGAGGTTGCCTGCAATGAGTCCTTCAGGTGCTAGAGCTTAGCAAGTAGTTCAGTGGTTCCATGGTGGGTTTTTCATTTTATCTTAGTGATAAGAACTGATAGATAGATAAGAACTACAGTAATCTCATTTGTTTTGTGGGTCAATGTTATAAAACACCAGGCTGATGGTAATAGAAATTACCTCAGAACCTGCCTGTACCTGAGCTGTGATTAAGGTGGGAAGCCTCTGACTTGTATAGCAGTTGATAGGCTGCTTCTCTCTTCACTCAGTAGATGACAAATTAATTTTTTTCAGCCTGTCACTATCCTGTTGGGAAGTAAAGGTTCAGGTCATATCTGCTCCTCAGGTACACTCAAGTTAGCTTCCTGAAAGCAACTGGAAAGTGGATATCCTAGGGCAAAATATTTCCTTTTTATGCTGGTCTGAATACATGTGCATTGGAGTCGGTTTCTGAATTTTCAGAGTATGTGAAAATGTTAGATGGCTATTTTAATGTAAGAATATTCCTTGGTTGACCTTAGGACTTCAGGTAAGTGTACCAGGTAACAGCAGTAGCAGAACCACTGCATATTTTTCTTAATGACCAAGACTTGAAGTGCTACCAGAAAGATTATAGGAGAAAAGCACTAGCAAACATGTCTGAGGCTACAGGATAATTAATTACAGCAACAAAAAGAGTAATCTTCTATGCTTTAAAGATCCCATGAGCTAATGCTGATTATAGGAAGCATTTGGAAATTTGCAGAGAAAAGCAAGCCTAACCAAAGCCCCCCAGCCCTGAGGATGGCTTTGAGGTCAGAGAGGTCATCAGCTAGTTCCCGTGAAGAAGGATATTACATAAAATGCACTGTCTGGGATCAAGACTCTTCTACAATAGCTCATGCAGATCTTTTTAATGAAAAGTAAATCCTCATCAGAAGCTTGTCTCTCTTAGTAACCTAATGTCATTGATATCTAAATGATATTTTAATCTTTTAGCCCTTATGGAAGCATTTGCAGGGAGTACAACTTACCCATGCCCAGAAAGATAAAGGAGGTCATTCTCTCCAGAGGGTGATAAGGAGAGAAAGCTCAATTCCTCCTTTTCTAAAAGGAAAATATGTGTAAACATGAGACAGATGTTTACATTTGAATGAACAAATTCCATGGTTATGTCCCTTTTTAAAGCATGCGATAAGCCCCAAGATAATGATTGATTGTTACTCAATTATGACATAAACCAATGTGAGCTCCCCTCACCCAAATCCAGTAACAATTAAAAGAACAACTGTATAGAGAAGTATTTCAGAAGATAAAGATGCAAACTATCTTTAGCAACTTTATAAAGTCCCCTCAAACAGAATCAGACACACAAAGCTGGTGAAGGATCTTGAGAATAACTCTTACGAGGAGCGGCTGAGGAAACTGGGGTTGTTTAGTCTGAAGAAAAGGAGGCTGAGGGGAGACCTTATCGCTCTCTGCAACTACCTGAAAAGATGATGTAGCACGGTGGGTGTGGCTCTCTTCTCAGAAGTTACAGCACACAGGACAAGAGGAAATGGCATCAAGTTATGCCAAGGGAGATTTAGGTTAGACATTAGGATAAACTTCTTCACTGAAAGGGTTATCAAAGACTGGAACAGGCTGCCCAGGGAAGTGGTTGAGTCACCATCCCTGAATGTATTTAAAAGCCATCTAGATGTGGTGCTCAGGGACATGATTTAGAAGCAGGGAAGGTAGAGTTGAATAACAGTTGGGCTAGATTTTCTTAAAGGTTTTTTCCAACCATAACAATTCTGTAATTCAATAATTGCAAAGATTAGAAGAAATCTAAAGCATTTATATATACATTTCAGTTTATGTTGTGTTTTTGACAAGTTATATTTCAAGCTCATCTAGTTAGTAGAGACAAGGAGTGAGAGAAATCTGTCTAAATTCTGCATTGAGTAATTGAATACAGCTTTTCTTTGGTGGTATGACATTAAAAACTCTCAAGAATCCTCTAAGTTGAACCAATTCTTTGTGTAGGCCAATGTTATGACCACAGAAAGCAACAAGATGAGTGGACTTGGTTATACAGGCACTGCCATGACTGTAAAACTTTTAAACCTCTGTCGTATCTTATTTGCAATACTTCTGAGTGAAGAGGTCCCAGTTAGAAAAACTGGGAAAGCAACCTTGTTCAAATATTTTCAAGCTCAAGAAACACTTTTCTTAGTATTTACAAGGGGTTTCCAGCTTTATAATTTCCAGTCGCTACAAAAAGACCTTTGAAGACCTGCACCACAAAAAAAAGGTCTTGACAAACCTTTGAGCTGAACCACTTCTTCAAGTAGATTAATGACCATAGTGAACAACAAGATGGGTGGACTTGGTCATACAGGGACCACCACAACTGTGTATCTTTCAAGCTTATGGCTCAACTTATTTGCAATAATTCTTCACAGTGAAAATGATTCAGTGCGTTAGTCACTTGCTAGCCCATGTTTGCCTCCAAAACCAGCTGCATATCTACCTCACCTGCACTGAAAGTGTGCAAATTATTTAAGTAAGTACTCCCATCTGTCCTGAGATACCTGTTATATACATGCTTATTCTAGACCTGGTTGTTCTATAATAAGAAAGTAGTAGATTCCTCTGTTTTCTCACATTTTTACTGCTGTTTTGCAGCTCTGAGGTTTTTTTCAGCACATAAGTGTTTAAAAGCTTATATACTTTAAATCTCTGAACTGTTTGACATTTACCCAACACTGGGGTAAACCAGGATGGTGGTTCTCATTCTGATCCACCAGTGCAGATGAGATCCTGACAGTTTGTTTTTCTCTTGATACGGAGGAAGAAAGCAACCATCCTCAGGACTGCTGGATTTCCTGGGAAGCTGTAGTACAGGAAACAGAAGACAGAACTAATGAGTTGAAGATGGCATGACCATGTCCAGATTGATTTTGTCCAAATCTGATGAGCTGACTAACATTTTGAGAAAAGGGCAGGAATACACAAAGTCTTGATTAACTGGTGTCAAATCACAGGATGTAATTTTCAGGGGATTTTTGATAATAACTAACTAAATCTAAAACAAACATGATACATCATTGAAAGAAGAAGGGACTGAAGATTTTTCATTACAGGAAAAGTACGAATTTAAAATACGGCAGAAGGGAAAGCAATCCATCTGGGCAGATATTCATCATTTTTTTTTGTTAAGATTGACAGCACCTCCAAACAAAGAAGCACAACACATCTTGCAAAAGAACAGAACATTTCTTTTGTTTCATGGTCCTTTATTACTACCAAAATCAATGTGTAAGAGTATTTTCATGGGACTAAAAATCTACAGAGTGGAGCAAAAAAAGAAGTGAGCAGCACAAGACTCTGGAAGTCATAAAACCCAAGAACTCACCATCTCCCTTGCTGCCTGAGGAAAGGTTTCTGTGTCAGTCGCCTGATCTTTCTGATTCACAGACATGTCCATGCACATGACTGGGGAAAGATGACAATATTCCAGCTCCAAAACATAAAATAGTATCTCTTCTCTTGCATCTTTGTAGTTGTGTTTTAGTGTTGAGCCAGTTACAGCATCTATAGGTACTGGCTGAAGTTATTCTCTGGGCTTCTCTGCAGCAATATTTAGTTAATCCAAAGAAAAGCAATTATTTATTTCAGTAGGACTTCTGTCGCTAGATACTTTGATATTAGGATTTGATTCGCTCTCATTAAAAGAAACATTTTTCTTTGTTTTACTTTTTAAAAACTTATTTCTTGTCCATAAAGTAATGCATGCATTTCTGATATAAGCCTATTACTCTCTTTTACTTTGAACTGAAAAATCTTAACTAACAGAGCAAACAAAAAAAATGCTAGACTTGCATTTCATGGTGATATATTGGAAAATAAAGGTCAGCTTTCAATGATGGTAATGTAAGGCTGAGGTTAATATCAATAGGAATTCCTATTCTGAAATAAAATTTCAAGTGAAAAATCACTTAATTTATGCAATGATCTATGCCCAGATTGCAAAAGAAATGCTCCTAGAATCATTAAGGTTGGAAGAGACCTCTAAGATCATCAAGTCCAAAACTTGAACTTGCATGCTAAGAATAAATACATCTTGAATTGATAAAAAATTATCTGCAAGGTTCTGATACTGTGATACCTAAAATCAAAACAAGAAATCTGAAAAAATATTATATATATTTTCTTCCATTCCAGTTTTACTTTCTTAAATAGTACCTGGAAAGTAGATTCATTTATAAAAACTGAGCAGAAATTACTATAAAGTTATTTTATCTCATTATATGGAGAATATTCTGCTATTTGCCACACAAGACCTTTTTCTGAACATATTTTATATGTCCTGGCCTACTAAAAGTGCTCATTATTTACTCCATACTGATAGTTCTATTTGCATGTTAGCACATGGCCTAAACTAGATGATATTTATTTGTGTTGGAAGAGCTCCCAGGAGCCCTAGTCACGTCACCATTGAGCCATTCACTGTGCAGTCTTTGCTTCAAATAGCTTATGAAATATCTGTGTGTTAGATTCATTGATTTAGGTTTTGGAGCAGTGTATTCTCATTGAAACAATCTGTTCCTCAACCATGCTGCCTCCTACTCACTCATTCACAGATTTGCCAGCGCTTGGTCTCATTAGCTCAGTTGGAAATGATACAGTGCTTTGCACCACATAGAGTCCCCAGAGGCTCCTTGACATCGCTGTTGTTCAGTGGGCCAGTGTCACTGTAAGAGGACAACAGCTCAGTTGGAGAGGACATTTCCCACTCAGGATGCTGGGTGGGAACACCAAAGCTTTGACTTCAGCTCCTTGGTCTGCCACAGATTCTGTGCAACCATGAGCATATCACTTCAGGATGACTCTGAAAAGTATGTGGTGGTGACCTGAGAGGGTGAAACTGGTCTTTGCTTGGTGGGCACTTCTGATATGCTGACATGATCAGGTTGTTCACCTTCCATGCTTGTAGCTACCACATCACGCCAAAACAAAAGCAGCAGGACCTAAAATCTAGATGAAGACGCCCTGTATCTGGAAATGTTGCCGTTCTCCTCTGTAAGTGATGAATGATAGCTTTTGTCTAGTTAAGTGTATTTAGTCTGTGTTAGCTGTGTGGAACAGGATTTCTCTACATACTGCCTCACCTGTAAAAGCAGTATTGTTACAGTGGGATCTCAATTCCCATTAACACAGTAGTGTAAAGTTGTGGTTTCCCTGTTCATAGTGAACACTAATCCCACCCAGACACTTCAGTGACAGTGCATGGTAAGACAGACTCTGCTCTTACTAGGAAGAATAACTGGCAAGGTTTGACCTTCCTTTCTGATTCTTCACATCCCCTCCCTCATCTCTGGTATTGATATAAAGCAATCTGATAGGTGGAAGCTTTTCGGATGTGCTCTGCCATGAATACATCTAAGCTGTGATGCATGCTCAAGTATTCAGAATTCATTTGTCATATTTGTCAAACCAAAAACCTTTCCTATGACTACCCCTGTACGTCATTAAACTCAGCCACTGCTCTGGAAATGAGTGTTCTTGAGTGACTCATAGAACAGCCTGTGACTTTCCTAGGAAATACTCCTTTATTTACCAACCATTTCTCTCTCTTGTTTCAATGCAAGGGTGTGCTCAGTCTTACAAAAGCTGTCTAAACCCCTTCCTGAGAACAAGCCTCCACCACAATCTCCTTTTTTCCATTCCAGTGCTGCTTAGTATAAGCCCAAGACTGATCCAGCCCTGGGCCTCTTCGGAGTAAAGAGACTATCAAGCATCCTGATTTTCAGTGGAGTAGATAAAACCCTGTAGTGGTGAATGCTGAAATTCTTTTTATTACATCTATTATGCTGGATTTGGACCAGGATAATGGAAAAATTATACACTAACTCACTATATTCCATAATCCTTGAGGATCCCTTTTAATAAGAAGATTAATTGTAAAAGCTGATAAGTTGATGTATGGCTCAGAGCACACTATGAATTCCACTCTAAGTAGAAGCAATATCACTATGACTTTAATCTATCAACTGGCACTGCAATTGTAATAAAGCAGGAGCTTTCTCTTCCAAAAGGAAAGAAAACCAAAGGAAAATAAAAGTAAACTTTTCCTTGACCATTACCATTTTGGTTAGTATAGCGTAATTGTTATTTATGGTGTTGGAAGATTTTGTTGTAGAAAAGTGATCTGTGGTATTCTGAACATGTAGCTACAGTAGGTTTAGGTATGCCTTTGTTCTCTAAATTTTTCAGATATGTGCTTTTGTAGTCAAGAAGTAAAAGTTTGGAGTGGGGAAAAATTTTTAAAAAAAGCAAAAAAGAGCTCACTCATGGTCTTGTCCCTTGCTATCAAGCAACACAGTCTATGTCCTCTGTATATGTACATTAATCATTGTCAATAATTCTGTAACCATCAGAGTTCTGGTCTGTTTGTAATGGAGGAGACATCGTCACCCACCTCTGCATTTGGATGTCAGTTAGCACCACAGTCCTCATCAGAAATTTTGGATTATCAGTTCAAACCTAAAGTAGGCGTTCACCATCTTTGTAAGCAGGTAGTGCTGACTAAACAGAAGAAGTTTGTCACTCTGGTGCACATGATACGGCATTTGAGATCCTCATGTGTACTCATCTGCCACCTTTTCTTAAAAAATGAAGTATGCTATACCTGGTGTGGCATGGAGACACTAGCACTTGTGGAGTTTGCTTTGCTAATGTTCACTTTAGCTCACTAAAGTCTAGCTGAAGTAAAATGTTCTAGTGAGATGGTGGCTAAAGGAAATTATGATGCGAAGTCTCTCTTCAGGACAACACTGGTTTCCTTTCAAGTTGCCCATTTTGGTAGACTAGCACAGAAGTAAAATGAGTTTCCTAATCTCAGTCAAAACATAAAATGCATTCATTTTAACGAATGTATAGGTCCAGAAAGACTATGGTGTTAGCATGTCTCTGCTACTGTGCAATGGTAAATGAGCAAACATAATTTAGGGAATTGAATACTCATACTTCCTCAATTCCAGGTCAGATGTTTGGCATTTTTTTTCCTATTGTTTCATTCAGCATTTAAAAAAAGAAAAAAACAATGACACGGTGGTGGTGTAAGTCAATACCTTTTACTTCACAACTGTAGTTAATTAGAAATGTACATTAAATTAATAACTAATGCTCAGTTTTTCCTAGTAACTTCTAATAATAAATATAGAGATTATAACACCAAGAATTAAATATAGAAATATTCTTGCCATGTATAGCTATAATTTAAAAAAAAAGAAAAAAAAAAAACCCAAACAAAATGCAGTCAAGTTTCTTGCCTTCGTAGGTTACCTTTAACATGCTTGGGAAAGCAAAGGTCAAGATAACTCCATTGGCAAAACTGAGTAGACAGGAAAATATACTTATCTTCGATGTACCTGTTGTTTTACCCTAGTAAGTCTGGTAGCAGCTGAACTAATTGATTCTGTGATTGAACTCTTGATTGGCTTTTGCTGAAACTAAGACTGCTATAGTAACTGATTCAAGATGATGAAGTGGAAATTGATATAAAGACAGTATGATGGTGGTGTGAATTGATAGCAAGCTTCTGGAGAGTCTGCTCTTAGATGCAGACTCAGCTTCATTTTCCAGCTGTTATAATTTGCCGTCAATATATTTATATGGAAACCAATGCTGTAATTTAAATATTTAATCCCAGATGTCAGTTTGTAGTTTACCCACAATCTTTTTTTTTTAAGTAGTAAATCTAGAAAGTTTCACAGTTTTATTTAGGTTGCTTTGGATATTTTTGCCATGTCAGATCCTTGACAGCCTTCAGACATGACTGAAGTCTCATCTGTAATCTGTTCTATCTACTACCTTTTCAATGCTTAATAAGAAAGGGTCTGAGTAGCTGCCAGTCCTGTGTGGTTTGCTTCTCAACTACCATTTGAAACCAGCAATATTGGGTGAATTCCCCATTTTGTTTAATAAACAGCAGAAAGTAATCAAATGTTTACAACTTAGAAATAAGAATAAGAATTATCTGATAAAACATGGTATTAAAGAATGTGAGACCTTAGTTTGAACCTCAGATGAATACTGCATTACCTTACCTCTGCAAACTGAATTCCAGAAAGAACAACATTTTCTTATGGTCCTGTTGTCAGAGGCAGGCTGCAACCTTGCAGAAATGGATATAAGACAAACAAAGGAAGTTACAAAGAGAAGCCACTGAAAATCACATCTTTTAATTAAGCTGCAAGCTATACTCAAAATTATACAAACAAAATTAAAAATGCATTCTCTCAGTAAGTGTTTCAAATTGTGCCCTTAGTTCTTCTAATATTAAAGCAAGGAGCAGAGTACAAAAAAGCAATTTCTTTTGATGAATTAGATGATCAAGTTCTGATTCAACTTTTATTATATCCTGTAACATTTAACACGGAGTGTCACTAGAAACGTGAAAATTGATATAAATCTTGTGTATAAAAGCATGAAATCTCATTGCTGTGTTAAACAGTCAGGTGGTGTCTGACTATTCAGAAAGTTCTGCTTCATTTCTGTTCATTAATTGCATTTGAGAACTGTGCAACTGCTGCCTGTTCTGTCTGCCTGCTCACAGTGCTTAACAGGCACCTACATCCTTGATTTACCTGACAGGCATCTGGAAGTGCCGGTATACAGCTATGATTTTGGAGCTGTGATGCGTTTCACTGTCTTTGTGTGCAGCAGGCAGCTGTGCTTTAGGACTTGTATTGTATTAAAACCTTGGAAGTTTTACCAGAGACTTCAGAAGGCGTGGGTCTTAGCTCATCCCTCCCACTGTTTCTTAAGGAAAACTTTTGTTTCTGATCAGGAAAGAAACATCACCTGTCTGTCTAGACACACAAATACCACAACTATCTTGAAGTTGGAAATTAAAATATGCTCTACTGAACTCAAACCCATTTTTTTATTTTTGTTTAGAATAAATAAAATTAATAAAATATCAATCAGAAATACATTTAGAATTCAAATGCTATTTGAAGCATGTGCCTCACAATCAGGATCTGAAGAACATCCTCAATATTTAAGATTAATTCTTCTGAGAAACACCTCCTGACTCCTTTTTATAGTTTAAGTCACATTTTGGTGGTTACTTGACGGTCTAAGTGGGACTTAAGTAAGACTTAAGAAGTGCTGGCTATATGCACTTCTCTGCTACCTTGAAATTTAAGTATACATCTATGCAGCTTTCAGCACTTTTTGCTTCCATTTTTTTAGCATGGGGGTAGAAGCACTTACATGTATTTTCAGAAGTGAGCTAGCATTTCACCACATAAATCTTTTTGACAAGGATGGAGATTTAGGCTCCTGATACCATTTCCAAAAATAATGTATTAGTTCCTTGGTTCCTTTATTCAATATCATATCATGTTAGCAGAGAAGCTGAGCATCTGATATGTAATCAATAAATGTGAGTATTTCACAGAAGCAAATTACCCTCTGAGGAGGAATTGATCTCTAAAGATCATGTTTTAAAAAATATCCATCTTTATGAATAAGAGATGGGGTTAAAGTAATAAAAAGAGAGACTGAAAAAGAGATATTATATGATGAAATGTTTTCATGCATGTCCCCTCCTGCTATCTTAATTATATCAGTATACAAAACCACAAGTGTTTCACTGCTTACAGCAGTGTTCCCATGTCATTAAGATGGAAAGTCTCATAGAAAATTTGTTACATTTGTGCTTTTCCATTCTTATGTTACTTAAGCATGTTTTGAAATCCTGATATATTTCCACAAAACTCTGGATGCACCAGATTTGTCTGAGACAAATGGTGAAAACACTCCAGCGTCTGAGATTAAATCCTGCAGATTCAGAGCTAGAATTTAGATTTAGCAAGAAGGGGAGAGGCTATTCTTTAAGTCTGCTGATTTTTTCATGCAGCTTTCCTTATGTCATCTGTCTACAACAAATTAAATGAAGCAAATAACAATGTGCAGTAGAAGAGCTTTTAATATAAGAATTATATGGCTTAGACACATGAAGAATGCCGTCATTTATCATCAGCCTTTCTTGTATCTTTAACAAATTTAATGTAATGTGGAAGCTCTCAGAAATAGATTGTAAAAATCATCTGCAGTTTGAAATCCATCAAATACTTTCTTTTGTAGGTAAGCTTCAGCTTTGGGGACAAAATAGAGGCTATATGAGAGACAGATAGATCTCATTTAAAAGAAAGTGAGCTTGCTGGGAAGCTTACAAGATAGAGAAAACTTGCAGAGAAAGTCAGTTCTGGACATTGATCCTCCTGCAGTGAGGAAGCATTACCCAGCACAGGGAATCATCTTGGCTCTACAGACTGATGTACATAGTCCTCCACTTAAAATTACTCCTGATGCTAATGTTTAAAACGAAGGAAATGTGATTTCACTTAATTATGACAGAACAGTAAAATGCTACCTGGACCAAAACAGATCATATGGAACTTATATGCTGTACTTCAAATGCATATGTAAGACTTGCATTTACACTACAAAGTTTTTATTAGGCCTCTGTGACTGGGTGAATTTTTCCTGAAAGTCTTATTTTCAGAGCCATCGTCATTGTGCCATCAACACCCGTGAGCACAGGCAGTGGCATTGCTCCTATTAGGAATGATGCACCTTGTTTGCTTATGTGGGAGCTTGTGTCTTCTTCCTTGGTGATGCAAACTGAGTAGGGATTAGTGAAAAAAATCAACTGAGTTTTTCAGGAATGTCCAGGAATGCTAGGAGCCCAGTGCTGGGAGGGGAGATTTAACCTGTCCAAGAGACCAAGCAAGAATGACAAAAGCCCTTTTTTTTGTTTATCTCTTCCTGGAAAAATCTAAATTTCTGGGCCCTAAGTAGCAGAGGCAGTATCTATCAGGTGAGACTGGAAAATGCACAACTAAAGTGCTGAGAAAGCTTTGGTGAGTTGAAATGATTAGCCACCTTTGTTCATTAAAGACGTTCTGGGGACTCCCATTCAGCACTAATTGCCATTTTTTACCCGTTCCTTATGGAGAACTTAAAAGGTCTTGGGCTGGGGTAAAGATCACTCCAGTGAGACTGGTGAATTTAGACTGTCATACTCCAAGGTTTAGACTCAAAGCTTGAACAAAGCAGACGCTTTTTTTAATTTCTTAGTGAATTTTTAAGTAATGCAAAACTGCCCCTTCTTTGGGCACTTGTTTTATTCTCTCTTTCTCTCTCTTCAGGATATCTTTATATATATATAGTACTAGACATATGTCAATCAATATATATAAACTGTCACAAACTTGTGCCTGATTGTAAAATGCAAAACATATTGAAGAGAAACTAGGTCACAAAAAAGTTGAAGAAAATGTTTTTTGTCGAAGTAATAAAGCCACATATGTTTAAAAAGCCATTTGGAAGTGATTCAATGCTACATTTAATTTAAAATGCAATATATGTTATGGCTTCAGAGTAGTTCCCAGTAATCGTTACAGGGAAGAGTGTTTTTGTGTTCCCACAGGCACGGTGGGATGGCCTGACAGGACGCATAACCTTCAACAAAACAGATGGCTTACGGAAGGATTTTGATTTGGACATTATTAGCCTCAAGGAGGAAGGAACAGAAAAGGTAACCAGCTCTTTTGTGAAATGATGGCAGAAAGCTAATTTGCCTTTGTGTAGGAAAGTCCATTCTCCTCAGCTTGAATCTCCTGTGCTTGGGGTTAAAAGCACTATTCTCATTATTATTTAAGTCAAAACAAAGCTCCTAATTTTTGTTATTATTTTAAAATGTGTACCTTGAGTTTTGTTGTATGGGATAGGAATTTGAGACTGGCAGTAGTTACCTGAATGGAAATAATTCTTTAAAGTGCACGTTATCTTAATTTCTTGCCACTTTAACTTTGTGTGGTAAAATTTGTATGTCTAGATAAAACCTAGACCTATGTTACTTGTACTGCTTTTAATAAATGTGACATGAGGGAGAGCGGAAAGAACGTTCTTGAGTAATAACCTAAAAAGGAGTTGAGATGTTAAAAAAATCTTCATGCTTTTGAGACTGGATCAGTTCTTTTTTCCCCACATCCTTAACTGCTTATCATAAATTTTGTTGAAATGGTGAGACTAGAGGGGACTAAATGAGTTGTAGCTTCTTTGTTTGAAAACATAAAGTTCTGCATGATACAATTTCAGAAACTGGTTCTGCATTCAAACAAAAATAAAATTCATGTTCCTTCAGGATGCTCAGAAAAATGTGCCTCTGAAAAGAAAAAATTCCCTGTCAAAGGATCTTGCTTTCCTTAGTTTACCACTTACAAATTCTCCTGAAGATGCAGAGGTGTAAGGCAGGGAGAGCTCCTTGACTTGCAAAGACCATAGGAAGGAGCCCAAAGCCACCAACACTTTTGGCCATGTTTCACATTAGCCAGATAGCGCTGCTGCTGGCATCTGAACCCTGCCCATGTTGGAGACTGAGGAGGACTTGAGGGGCCCTGGAGGGATACAGAATGGCCTTGCCCTGGCCCTAAGTCAACAAACATGGGCTCCACTGGGCTCCCTCCAACCCTGCCTCAGAGGTGGCTGCTGTGGCTCTCCAAAAATCCACACCACCAGCTCATGTCAGCTGGAGACAGCATTGTCCCTTGCTCTGCGCACACCAGCTTGACTTGCAATGATAATTGCTGATGGGTTAATTGAGATTTTAAATGTAATTGCTCCCACACAGCTCTCCAGACTCATTCTCTTTTCATTTTTAATGAAGCACTCTGTTTATTTTTCTCTGTACCAAGGCTGCTGGCGAGGTTTCTAATCATTTATATAAAGTGTGGAAGAAGGTTTGTACACAGACGGATGATACAAAAACCTTTGGACTGGGTCTTCAGACTCATCCTTTGGGTTTTGACAGTGACTCTCATATTGCAGTTTAGAGACAACAGTCTATCTGAGAGTATGATGGGGCTCTGGGCAAACTGGTCTAGTTAAAGATGTCCCTGCTTACTTGTAAGGGGATTAGACTAAATGACCTTTAAAGGTCTCTTCTAACCCAATGCCTTCTATGATTCTATGAATTTTTCTGGTAGAATAAGTTTTGTGCTAAGTCAAGACACTGCAATTCCGAATAGTAAAAATATATTGATATCTTGGCAAGATTCAGCTTTTTTCACCAAAATGCATATTTTTTAGTTATTATTTTGTTTCCTGGGAGCTGTGCTTTTCCTTTCTTTGAGTAGAGGCTCCTGGCTGCACCAAAAGCAGTCCTTTTCTCAGCTGTTACCCTTCCTGATTTGCCTAACTTTCACCATGAATGGTAAATTTGAACCACTGTGAATGGATATTGGCGCCAGCAGCAATGACTCTCTTAATGTTCAGGGTTGGGAGTTTTTTTGCCTCCCACAAAATGTGGACTGTGCAGGCAATGTTTGAGCATTGTTGACCCAAAATTTAGTGTGTTATTAGCTCCTTACAGAAAAGAATATAGATGATTAAGTGGATGTTGTCATTCACTAACTCGTGGAAATTGGAACTAAACTTATTTATAAAAGATCTAAATTACCCCAGGAATCTCAGCTCTCTTTTAAAGTGAGGTGACTCTGCCTGGTGGATAAAGGCACTGAGGTGGGAGTGAGAGAACAGCTCCATGTGTTGCTCCCCACTGGAGGTACAACCTACGGCTGTAAGGAGAAGGTAACAACTGCATTCACCACCTTTAAAGTGTTCTGGAGTCACAAGATCAAAATTTCTTATTACACTTAAGATTATATTTTAAAGGTATTTCACACAGATCTTATTATTTCCCACCCTTCCCACATACACAATTATAAAAGATTTTGGTTTTGTGTTGATTTGAGAGGGATTTTAACGCTATAGAGTAGACCAGTGCAAAATATCCTATAGCACTCTTTTCATGATCCTATAAAGCCAATACTTAATAACCTTGTTTTAATCGTCAGTGAATCAGGCTACGGCACTAAAGCCTCCATTTCCCTCATTACTGGTGAATAGATCATCCTACCTGACACACAGAACCCTATTGAACCATTCTCACTTTTGACTCTAGGCATTTCCTGTTATGATGAATTGATTTAAAGCAAATTACAATTGGTTCAGAGCACAGGCTTGCTGAGAAGGGCATATGACACCTCTCAAACTTGTCACTAAACTGCAATAAATCCCCCGGATTCACCATAGTGATGTACTACCTTGGCCTCATTCTTCCAGTGCCCCTCTGACCTCCTCCATCACTCTGATCAAGGCTGACCTGTGGTGTCATTCTTTTATCCAGATGTAGAGTAGTCTCCTGGTGTATTTTGTATGCACTGTGACCGTGTCACTCCATGTTCTTCATGGTTGTTCTCCTCTTCCCTGCTACCAGCCAATATAAGCATAACAAGTCAGTAACAACGAGCACAACGGCTTTATGATTAACTCAGTCACCTTGGTGCAAATTCAAGGACACTGGTTATTTACTATATTCCTGACACAGGCTAACATAATATCCAATATTTTATTCTGTGTGTACTTTCCTGATCAGTTTTCCAACTTGATCTAGTTTTGGAAACAAAGGGAATGACTGATAAATGCTCGAAAAAATAATTTAAATAAATAAATAAATAAATGGCATGATTATCCCCATTAAGCATGCATTGGAAAAAAAGCTTGTGAAAGGCGGAAGCAATGGCACCCAGGGACACAAACCCTGAGTTTGTTTGAAATTATACAGATATTGCTCCAAATTCACACTCAGCAAGCACATATTAATCTGCTTAATCTGGGTTTGGTACAAAGGCAACACCATCTCTGTCTCAGTTAACAACCAAAGAAAAAAGTCCAGCTTGAGTCTGAAAAGACTGAGCGTCTGATGGCAGATAGAGACCTTCAGCACACAGGACAAGTCAGTGAGTTTTGTCTTAGACTTACTTGGCAGCTTCGCTGGCAATCTCAGCAGGGAGGATCTGAAAGCAGATCCCTCCTGGGTACAGCTGAAACATGCTGGCAGAGTGGCACGGTGATGCGAATGGCTCTGTGGATGGCCAATGTCAGAACCCCAAGTCATCCATCTGGTGCTTGCCACAAATGTTCACTACAAACCAAACTGCCTGAGCCAGCCACTTGCCTGGAGTTTTCTCACATCAGCCCTCGGCCATGCTGTGTGTGTAAATCTAAAGGCAAAAAAACCTGAAGATGCTTTCAGACTGCATTTATGTTAAGTAAATAAATTAATATAGTTATAATTTCTGTCCTCACAAGGTGTAGATACAAATCCACAGAAATAATGAAGATTTTTCCCTTGAGGCTTTGGATTGGGCATTAAATACTGTAATTCTTCACTATCTCTGCAGATATAAAGGAATTTGCCTTTTGCCACTTGTATTTGCTGAACAAATACTGATCAGTGGGTGAAATGGTATCACCTTGCTAGCTCTGTCATATACAGTAGTCAAGAAATGGCAGAATAATCTTTGCTAAACCTGCTGAAGGCACAGCAGAAGCAAAAGGCCAGTGCATCCATCAATCTGCTTCAACATATTTATTCAAGCTTTTAAACTGTTGTATTAGAAGAGAGAGGTCTTGCCATATGTTTCAACTTTACCATTTACAAAAATTTAAAAATTCATAAAAATAGACATTTGACATTTTTTAGCAGGACACAAAGTCAACATGTTCTACTTTGTAGCAAATTGGCTAATACACCACTATATTGACATGCCTTTCACTCTTACAGCTTATTCATTTCCACCTGCTTTTGAAAGGGCAGTGTATGCCCTGTGTTTTCTATATCAGCCGTTTGATGTTGCTGCCTTACTCAGACCTGCAGCCGTTTCCTCCTCTAGCATTTCGTACTGCTGGTGTCTCTTTCTGTGGTGACTAGAGCCAGTGAGCTCTTCCCAAGCAGTGAGTGTTTAGGAAAACATTTCGGTTCACTGTGGCCGGGCAGCTGCTCACCCGCTCTCTTCTGCACAGATTGGGGTTTGGAACTCATACAGTGGCCTTAACATGACAGACAGCAACAAGGACCGATCGACCAACATCACTGATTCCCTGGCTAACCGGACGCTTATCGTCACCACCATTTTGGTAAGTCTTGCTGGGCAGAGGTGTAGGATGCAAGCATCACTGATGGTAGGTTGCATGTCTCTCTGCAACCACCTTTCCCAACTCTGCCCTGCACTCTGCGGCTGTTTCCTGCCATGTTAAATAATGTTTTGTTAAACTACCCTGGTTTCAAGCAGATATTTTGGTTTAGGCTCAGAATCGACTTACATATTCATCTATCCACAAAACTGATTAAAAAAATACCCCACTGCTAATGAAAGACCCTTGGAAACCTCAGCCTCCAAAATTGGTTGGCTTACTTCAATATTTTAGAGACAAACCCTGCATACTTTTTTTCCCAGAAGAATTAACATACAAAAATACTCAGTTTTGTAATTGGCGCTTATGCATCCTTCCTTTTTACTGAAAATGAGATAAAGAGGAATGAAAGAGGGTAGCAAACAGTGGATAAACAGATTGAAGTATGTCCTTACTGTGATAAATGGTAAATATGCAACTGGGTATTCACAGATTGTTTGGCCTCATGCTTTCTCCCTGGCCAGTAATACCTACCTCCTCAGGAGGAGGGACAGAGCTCAAAGGCTCCCTCTACACACCTCTTCTATTGACAGAGGGTTTTTGCCACATTAAACTGCAGAAACTTCCTTGCACTGATCTCTGCAAAATCCTTTACAAAGAAAAGCCACAAGGTACTTGGTGGTCTACCTATGCTATTCTCCATTCTCTCATGTGAATACTGGCTCAACTCACAGCTGTTTTATACATTTGAAGCTTTTTTTTCAATAAAAATTTATTTCTTACAGAATATCCAGGTTTACATTCTCCTTTTTCTGTTATTTAGGCTTCTCTCTCCTTCAACATCCCTTCCTGTCCCTTAGGGTGGGACAATACAAAGCATAGATCTTGGATCTGATTTTGGAGCTGCTAAGCACTATTTTAATTGAAGCTCGTGGGAGCTATGAATGGTCTGTTCCACTGAAAATTAGGGCCTTTGTGCTTATCACTAATTGATTCAGTCAATTTGTTAACACACCTAAAACAGCTTTTAATGGACACGGTAAATTACTGGTTTCCATCTAATTGCAATCAGTTTATAAAATATTCACATAATTTAGAGAAACTGATATAATCTGAAACAAATCTCATTTCTGTTGCTACATGTCTACTGTCTTTTTCTATAGGAAGATCCCTATGTTATGTACAAGAAGTCTGACAAGCCGTTGTATGGAAATGACAGATTTGAGGGTTATTGCCTGGACTTACTAAAGGAGCTGTCAAATATTTTAGGCTTCATCTACGAGGTCAAACTAGTTTCTGATGGTAAATATGGAGCCCAGAATGACAAAGGAGAGTGGAATGGGATGGTCAAAGAACTCATAGATCATGTAAGATTGAATCCTTCTCTCTTTATTCTCCTTTCACCTGTGATATTTTATGTTAAGCAAGTCCAAATGAAATGTTTGCTTTAGTTTTCACTTTTTAGAGCCACTGCTCTGTCTTTTTTGCCATTTCTCAGAGTAGGAAGTCACATCAGTATGTCTGAAACACCAGTTTGTGGGTGTCTGGGAGAACTTCCATCTGCAGTGGGGCAATGGGTCCTGCCCACCCCTTGGCTGCAAACTTCAACGGCAAAGGCTGAGCTTCCAACTCGCCTCTGCCCTGCAGCAGCCACTGAGCTGTGGACATAGTCCCTTCCCAGATGGTTTGGCAGTCCTCACTCGCAGTCTGCCCCATTGCACAGGACCAACCCCATGTCCCTAGTCATACCTCTCCTACTCCCATGAGTCACACAAGTCCCTTTGCCTGAAAAAAGAGGAGACAGTGTCATGTTCCGAAAAATACCCTAGAAATGTTAAATTTTGTCATACACTTCAGATTTACAGTCAAATTCAGATTACTTTTTAACACTTGGGGGGAAAAATGGAAGAAACAGTAATGTCTTTGCTGAACATGAAAAAGAATGAGTATTTTCCCATTTGTGTTTTCAGAAAGCTGATCTCGCAGTTGCTCCCCTGACTATTACCTATGTAAGAGAGAAAGTAATTGATTTTTCCAAGCCCTTCATGACGCTGGGAATCAGTATCTTGTATCGGAAGCCAAATGGGACAAACCCTGGTGTTTTCTCCTTTTTAAACCCTCTTTCTCCTGATATTTGGATGTATGTTCTCCTAGCCTGCCTTGGAGTCAGTTGTGTCCTCTTTGTCATTGCAAGGTAAGTTGAAGATGAAGTTTTAGATGCATCCACATTAATTACCTCTCCTCCCACAGGTGTTGCATGGGATTTGCAAAGTAGATGTGGTGTAATACTATCCTAAGGGTTTTATCCAGTCCTAAAACATAACATTCTAGAAGGTCTCTTGCTATTTTCACATCAACACTGCTATCACTTTTTTATATTGCAATGTGATGAGATTTTATTTTCCTTAAGGGTTGAACAGAGAGAAATATCCAATGAAATGTGTCAGCCTTCCTTTGTCAATACACAACACCTCAACAGACTTCATGTTGAGATGCAGTTTATATTACTTGCATGTAAGCCCTTCTCTGTTCCACTAACTGCACACAGTTAAGAGGTAAGAAAGAGGATGTGAACATATTTTTGCTGAAGGATGTTAATTAGCTCTGCGCATTTCCCCTTGAAAATACAAGATGACGTGCCTGGGAACCTGAGAGGACAATTTGTGAGGTGATGTATACCCAAGGCTCTTTCCTAGCACCATCCTGATGTGCACTCTGCCTGCCAGTGGCAGGGTCCTGGTGGAGTCCCTATTCAAAACCAGCAGCAAATAAGCACATCCATACCGCATTTCCAAATGAGGCCAAAGCTCATAAGGTTCTCAGAGGCAGGTGTACCACAAAGTTTCTGGACCAGTGGACCACAGTCACATCTCCAGAGGGCCAGCAGAGCACTCCACACTCTTATCACTGAACTTTACCTTAAAAACTCTAGATAGCTGGTACAGTTTCACAAACCAGATACAAGCTGCTTATCGTGGCCTCAGAGATCCTGGACCATAGTTTGGGAGTCGGTTGCTGTAGAGCTTTGGACAAGAGAAAACCAAGCATGAAAGAAAAGGAACTTAGAACCTTGTCAGGGGAAATTGGTCATTTGAGGCTTACTTTTTAATATACTCCTCAATAAACCTGGACTCTGAACTGGTGTAGTTATTGTCCTTTTCTTAAGATAGTGGCTTTGAATTTAATTTCCAACTCTGTTGATTTGATCTCATCCGATCCTTACTTTTTCCTTTTCATAATTTCAGACGTAAATATTTTTACTAGTGCTTCACAGAGATTCACATTTTGGTTCATTTTACTGAGGATCCCTAATTAAACCTTTCCCCACTTCAGTTATTTTGCATAAACAGCAACAATATATTCCACATTTTAAAAGTACATGGGAAAACGGGCCAAGGAAACATTTATACTACGAAATATAAGAAGTGAAGTGATATATCACTAGAATGCCACACATTCACATCACAGCAAAAGTAACATAGAAATGCTGTGGTTCTTATTGCAAATAATGTCATTCAACTTTAAGAAGTCAGCAGTAATGTATATATTCCAATGCATACAAACACATACCTCACTCAAACATCCTAAAATAATTGTAATCTGCGTCACTAATTCTGATAATATAACAAGTTCTGCCTGACTTCCACTTCTGTGTGAGCCAGGTCAAATGAAGCTCTTGCTGCTTTTCATCCAATTCACTGTTTTCTTTTAATCCAAAGACACAGCCCTGAAAAACACATAAGCAGTTCTGCTGAGAGTGCCTGGCCTCAGACATACATTTCTCTGTGGTCCATCAAACAACCCCTGTTCCAGGTGGACAACCTATGTTAATGCTCTGTTTGTTTGCATGTTTCTATACCAGTACCAAAGTACAGGCTATTGTGGGATTTGTTTTTATCTTTAAATTGCTGAGAATGTGAAGGACAAGGGAATTAGAGGAGGAGAGGTCATGGGTTAACGTATTAGTGTTGGCCCTAGGTAAAAGAAAGAGTTCATCCATCCCGTGCAGCTATGGGACTGTATACAATTAGTCATGACTTCCCACAGGCTCTTGCAGTGGCTCACTGTACCATAAATAATAACTCTTACTGTACGCAAATCATGATCTCATTCATGACTAATATTAAATCTGCTTGACTGTGACAGATTGACTTTTCTGCAGTTGTGTGCCAAGACTAAAAACATCCCACAGTCCTCTCCACCTCAGAACAGGCAGAAGGGAAAACAAAGCCCGAGTTATCCTCGGCACTTCTATTTTTTGAAATAACAGTATGAAATTTGCAAGAATAAATAAGTATTGGGGTCCTCTATCTGCTTGCAGAGCTTCCTACTCACAGATAAGCGGCCAGGAGCAAACCAAAGGGAAACCCACAGTGCACACAAACCATTAGCTGTGAAACTTGTTTGCTTTTCTCTCTTGGCTGCTAAATATTGCTCCGAATTGCAGTGTAGCCTTTGGGTAAATCCATAGGTTTGCCCTGTGTAACTGTGTTATGTTTTGTTTCTTAAGTCCTCCTAAAAAGCAGTAGTTCCAGGAGCAGCCTAACTGATGAAGCCTGCGTTGCCTACAGAGTTGTGTCTCGTGGTGGACTGTGATCGCCAGTTGAAGTCTG
>NW_010160175.1:59735-62453 GCF_000695765.1 Mesitornis unicolor | reverse complement strand
TTCCCTACAGCTGAAGGATTTACAGGCCATCTTTACCATGCGGATAAACTGATACGTAACAAGTTGTGAGCTCATCCTGCAGCTTCTTTCCTAGTGGGGCTACCTCTGCCATGTTTCACAGCACTTGCAGGCCCATAATAACTTCTAAGGCCTCTACCTATTTGTCAGATGAAAAATTATTTAACAAACAGGCTTACATGTCATAGACTCACACACATTCATAATACACAGCACAAGCCCCGGCTTGAGACAACTTAAATATATCAGGTTTGCCTATCATTCTTGTAACCCACCTATTTTAGGAAAAGAGCAAAAGAACACAATTCAGCAAAATAGTTAACAATTTTCTGAATTTTTATTTTTTTTCTGACATAAATGCTTTTTTTGAACAGACGCATAAAACCAGTGCCTAATTAGATCATGACTGTATAGGCTGAAGTACACAAAACTGTTCACATGTTATTTCAATTTACTTTAGGCTTTATGAATTTTAATTTACTACAAGAAGTTAAGCCATTCTTTTGGTCTATATCTAGATCTGTTCAAGTCTCCAAATATGTCAAGATTTCTGTAAGATTTGCCAAGTATTTCAGCAAATATGGGTTAGATTGGTTTTAAGAACCACAGGAAGCATTTACTTTTTACATTATCATTGTAAATTAAATAGTTAGCAGTATTTTGACATCAGTTCATGGAAGACAAATACACGTGAATAATTTTTATAGACTGAGATAATCTTCCTGTTATTTCCTCAAACTTTTCAGCAGCTGAATAATTTCTGCTTTGTCTTTGAGCCTTATATAGCCCTGTCATTGTCATATTAATTTTTAAACTCAAACACTGAAGGTTTTATCACTGTGAAGGGTTACAGACTGACAAAGCTCTTTTCCTAAGTACACTGGCAGTGAATGAACAAGGCATTTTCTGCCAAAAATTCCCTTCACTGCTAATGCCATATCATCTGTGCTGCTGATGTAGATGGCAGAGCTAGGTAACTGAGGTAACCTCCAGTGGTGAATAGTGCCACACACAGTCTATCTAAATATGTGCTTAGGTGACCTTGAGCATCTCACTTACATCAGAAACTTCAAAATAGCTACTGCTGAAGGTCTAAAGAGGGAGAAAATCAGGGGAAAATGGCCAGGAAAACAGAAGGCCTGAGCATTGAAATAGAGCAGAGCTGTAAACCAGCCTTTTCTTAGAGCTCAGCACAGCAATAGAAACACAATAAGAAAATCAACTTTTGTTTCAAGGTGAAAAAGAAATAGATACCCTATTACCACTTTAATATATATATACTCAGAGCTATAAATATCTTTCCAGTCTGGCAGAAAGAGTTTTGCTGTCAGAATTTCATTGCCACTTCTAGCACCTGCCTTTTTGATCTTTCAGTGGTGGAGAAGTTTGTGTCCAACCTACTGAACGTAGTTGCTGTCTGAAATTATGCAAGATCTCAGCCTTGGGCTTCCTAGCCATGTCAGGCAGAGTTATTTGTACATCTTCTTACTGTCCTGTACCAATACCCTAGTACCCTCTTAGTGAACACTCAGCACAAGACCTCTTCACCTTTATGGTAGTTTGCAGCTCAGGCAACCTGCGAGTCCTGATTCTGGGTCTCTTGTTAAGGATGTGTTTCCTCACACGTGCATGAACTGAGTTTGAAACAGTTTCGTTACTGCAGAACAGTTGTTTCCGTTATTCTGGCACAAATATGAAACATATAACTTGATTATTGCTTTTCTTCTAACTGGCATATGAAGAACTGTTGTATCTTGAGCCTGAAAACAGCATCTTTTGTTATTATTTTAATACTTCTGTACTAGTAATGGTAATATGCAGCTAATAGCATCCTAAGCTACATACTGTTTCAATTAGTGGGTTCATTGCTATCAGAGTTCATTACTTCAGCTAAGCAAGACACTCTGCTTGTAACCATGCATAAATTCAATGCTTAATTATATTGTTGAAACAGTAATTAAAATGTATTGGCATGACATTGTCAATTAAAGCTATATTCACAAACTTCATGAGAAAGTATACAGCAAGCCACACAGCAGTGGGAAGCAACAGCAGGCAAGGTACCTCGGCGACAAATGGTCCTTAAGTTAACTCTGCCAAGCATCATGCAGAGCAAAAGGGACATGGTTTGCAGTTGTAGGATGGTGCATGGGGAATAGAGCAGAGTTCTTCCATTAAAGGCAATCGTCTGCATAATTCTCTCCCCACAATGCCAACAACGAGAGCCTGTGGCTTTCAGGCCCTGCAATTGCTCCCAGATGCCTTCAAACCATTGACAGCCTTTTTTTCCACCACCACGACAGCCTTGCATAGGGAGAGCACGTTCAACATCAAACATCTCAACTACAGAGAGCTAATGATGGCTGTCTTTAGAGAGCTGCTGCTCTTCTGTTGTTTTCTAAACGCTTTACCAAGGAGCAGCTATGTGGCTTCCAGTTGTCCCCCACTCCTGCAAACGTCTGTCTGTCTGTCAGCGGTGCAGGCAGAGAAGCCATGGGGTGTTGCAGCAGCCTCACCTTTGAGGGATCTAACACGAGAGTGGGAAGAGTAAGGCAGTAGCCCCGTGCTCGGTCCGGGACTGTGAGAACGGCTCCTGGCATTGCAGCGCTGCTCCACAGCTTGCATGAGGCAGCTGCGAGATGTCCCGCGGACAGCCTTTCAGCTGAGGTTTTTCTTTTTCTTGTTTCCTTCATTAACCTC
>NW_010160175.1:41603-59704 GCF_000695765.1 Mesitornis unicolor | reverse complement strand
TCAGCAGGTTTGCTGCCGCTGTGTGTGCTCTATTTGATGTTTACAGATTGTTTCTGTTAACTGCCACAGGTTTACACCATATGAATGGTATAACCCCCACCCGTGCAACCCAGACTCAGATGTGGTGGAAAACAATTTTACTTTACTAAATAGTTTCTGGTTTGGAGTTGGAGCTCTCATGCAGCAAGGTACACCGGTTACACTTCGTTATCGCACACGTCCCACAGTCTGCTCAAGGGCTTCTGTGCTGGTAAACTCCACCCTCTGTAAATACAACATATACTGTAAAACCTGATCTCAGAAACTGAGCAATGCAAGCAAGGAAGAAAATGGCGTGTCACTGCAACTGAGAGCAGGCAAACGAGGGGAACCTGTGAAACCCAGGATAGGACTGCAGCAGGAGGAAGAAGGGGAAGCATCTGAGAGGAAGGGAAGCAGAGAGGGCCACATGTGAGCTTCTGGAGCTGAAATGTAAAATAATTGCAAGATTGATATGAAGTGCTTCATGCTGAAGTTGAGTTTATTGGTATAAGAGGTTTGCCCACAGGAAAATGTTGGGGTCCATCCCAATGGGAACAGTAACAGCCTTAGCTACCCTAGAAAAACTATTTTAACTACCAAATAAAAAAAAGAGGCTCTTCAGAAGAGTTGTTAAGTTTGTTAGCACTTGTCAAACACTTTGTTTAAAACCAAAACCAAACCTTTTTTTTTATGGCTTTTCTGCAGGTATGAGTCCCATCCTTCTGTAAATGCATCCAACCCTAGAAGCAGTAACTTAACCCAGTCACAAGTCCCTGTTGCTGATGATTTTGGAAACAGCTGACATTTCACTCAGTTGACAAGGAAGGGCAGTGAAGCTTACTCCATATGGGAAGTCAAACAGATATGTGTACTAAACACATTTGTTTATGGCGTGTATATTCTAAGGTTTCCAATTAAATCACTATTCACCAAAACTGGGGTCCACTGAAAAGAATGAAAATATTTTCTGACAAACGTTTCAAGTTGAATCAAAGCTGAACAAAAAAAGCCCTCCCCACGACAACAACCAAAAAGGCAATCGAGAGGAAAGCCCAGCAGTACTTTGGTATTAAATTCCTAAAAATTTAAAGTAAGGAATAAAAAAACATCTCTGCTTTCATCCAGGTACAGTTTATTCTTCCCTCTTTAACAGACTTGAGTATTAGTAAAAAAATATGAGGAGGATTTTTTCCTAGATATGGTAGAGTATAAAGTTCATATTGTATCTAAGATGCACTTGCTTTTGATGGTGCACTAATGTATTGACAGGATATTGAGTTTCCTCATAGAAATTACTTTGAAGGAGGTTGGGTGAAGAAAGAGCTGTTCTGTTTTGCTGCTTTGTTTTGTTTTCCTTCTGGTTTATCAATAGAACACAGGCTGAGGTTTTACAGTATCAGGCAGGTGTGTGTATATAACTGTGATTGCCCTGTGTGTGAAAGTGCCCCAGGATTTTGTGTTTCCTCGTACTGCCTTTTTTGGAGTTTACCATCATCCACAGCAAACTGTGGGATGCAGTGTCTGCTCGTTACCACTACCTTGGGTACATGACAGTCAGCCCCAACCAGACTCTGCTTGTCTTTCAAGAAGATTAAAAACAAAACAAAAGAAAGAAAGAAAGAACATTTGTAAGGCAAGACAAATGTTTCCATGTACAAACTTGTGGTGCGTGTGACTGTAAGTGCATCATCATTAATGTGAAGAGTTTGAACATGACGTGAATGCTTGTGGAACTCTGCATCTACTTTTATGCTCTTTCTTGTTGGCAGCAGCTGCTTGTTATGCTTGATTGGAAGCCACTTGTTATTAAATTTTAAAATGTGATGATCAGACTTTCTCTTTTCTACAGAGCGTGAGCAAAGTCTGGATCAGGATTGGCTGTCATGTCTGCCATAAAAAGGCACTAGAGAGACTTCAGCAAGTATTGTCTCTGACCCCCAGTCTCGCTAGCAACTTTTTTATTTAGACATTACTTCCCCTGTTTTTCCCTTGAAAGTCTCAGATGTGTTATGCATACTCCAAAAGCATCAAAACAGGGCACATTTCATTCAATCCATTCAGAGAAACTCTCACTCTCAGAAAGGCAAGCTATCCCTCAGAGCCGCAGTTCAGCCAGGCAATGGATCAGACCAAGACTCCCCCATTAAGGAGAGTGTTTAGGGCAAAGCTGGTGAGCCTGGAGCGTAAATTAATGCTTTTCGCTGGAATCGAGGCCCTCAGAAAGGTGAACCTCCTTGGTTCAGCTGGGAGCAGAGTGTGCTCAGCACCTCCCAAAAGCAAAATCATGACTTACTGCATAATTAATAGGCTCTGGTGCCTTGAGCCTAATTGGTCTGAATGTATTCTGCTGCTTTTTCACAAACAACTCTTTGCTAGAGAAAGTCACAGGAGGTTTGGCATCTCACCCCACAAATTCAGCACACTGGGCTTTTCTGTCTACACTCTCATGCTGCCGTAGGCTGTGCTGGCAGATTTCATGGTTGCTTGTTAAGAGATCTGTAAGGTATCTGGCTATTATACATTACTAGGATGTATGTGTCAGAGCTAGGTATTACATCAGGGTCCAAGTGTAGAAATTATATTTGTGTAGCTGTCTAAGCTTAAAAAAAATAATACCTTCAGGATGACCTGAATCGGCACTCCTAGAAACCAGCTTTTTCAGGTGAGCCTCAGCTTACAAATAAACACACACTTTTCCTGAGAGCAACAACACAGAGGAGGAAAAGATTTCATTGTATTGAAAGAAAAAAAAATAATCTGAAAAGCAAGAAAGTGCAACAGACCACAAACATAAACCCAGATAGAGCTACAGCTCTTGAAACAGGTACATTTGGACTTGAAAATTTCAAGTGAGAGTTTTTGCTTTAAGACTGCTGGCTTAATTTGAAATCCGTGCAGCACCAGGGCTGCACAGGCACAGCATCTGCTCTCACAGTTTGGCAATTCTGTCAACCTACTCAAACCCTTGGGCTATGCTTAGCTTTGACCTTTAATAGACAGGTCTATATGTTTACAAAGCTAAGTTAAATCTATTTGCTGGTTGTTTGGAAAGTTTTTACTCTTTTGGTCTTTGCTCCAAAAGTCACATTCAGAGCTTTTGCAAAGTGTGAAAATATACTCTGAAACATGTTTAAATTTCTTACAGAAACTACTGAATAGCTGGAGAGGTATAATATGTCAACACATCTTTCCAGTAATAGAAATGTTTGTCACATCAAAAAGCTTTACGTGCTGAGATCTTCATTCACAGGCACTTAAGTACTTTCTTAAGTCCATCCTTCATCAACAAAATAATTATGAAAAGGCTTAAGTTTGAAGTCAAAATTATTCAAGTGGCTGTCTAAGTGCTTTGCTGAACCAGATCCTTGAATCCCTCCTAATGAGCTAAGTTCAGTGGAGACACCACTAAAAACACCAGCACAGAACTTGCATCAGAATGCTTAGAAATACCACTACCTGTGTGGCTTAAATACACTTTGTCTGAGGTGTTCAGAAGCCATTTCGGTGTACTTATCACCGTGTGGGGTTTTATGCCAGCAGCAGAGCACTTCTTGATATTTGTTGGTGTGACATGCAGGCAGATCCGCTAAAACCTTTTCAGCTATAATGAGTGTTAAATTCACTGTCCAAAATGGCATTGTCCTGTAGATCCAAAGGATACATCAGTTCACCCTCTGAATTTTCAAATGTAAACTGCACGTTTGTAATAAGACATGTTCTGGGTTTTGAGCTCAGGTTCACACAGGCCAATGAGTTCACTGGAACCATATTGATTGCCCTGTTTCTGTTTAGGTATGTCAATAGGATGCACAGGGAAGGTATTTCTGCCAGGCAGCTTGTAAGCAGAACAGCATTCTGCTAAAGATCTCTGATTTAAAGAATTTATTACAGTGTACTGGCAAAAAGGGATTCAAGAAACAGACAAAAATATTTGTATAGCTTGCTGGGGCTATAAGAGGTTAATATCAGAATGAGCATTAGCTCAGAGATGTAATGGGGATTAGACCCAAAGATAATTCCATTTGTCGTGTACCATGGCATACATCCCCTTCACAGTGTGTTACCATTATAAATGTTAACTGTGCATCTGTGAGATTATTGTTTAAATCATTTTCTCATACTACAGCTCATAAAAGCATTCTGTGCCTAAAAAAGTCTGTGGCATCAGGAAACGAATCTTTCAGCATGATTTTAATATTGTTGTTTTGATGATATTGTAACAGGATCAGAGCTGATGCCCAAAGCTCTTTCTACCAGAATAGTTGGAGGAATATGGTGGTTTTTCACCTTAATCATAATCTCATCCTATACTGCCAACCTGGCTGCCTTCCTGACTGTGGAGAGGATGGAATCCCCCATTGATTCAGCAGACGATTTGGCAAAGCAAACCAAGATAGAGTACGGGGCTGTTAGAGACGGATCCACAATGACCTTCTTCAAGGTAAGTGGCATCAGCCAGCTCTGTACAGTCAGAATGAATCATGGCTCTCCAGCGATAAATGGTGAGGGAGAATCACAGCATTTGAAAGGATTAGCATAATAGGTAAGTATATCATCTGCTCAAATCTGTAAAGGATCCCTCAGCAATATTAATGCAAAAGATGGGAGATTTTCCCCCAAGACATATGAAGAAATAATCTGAATCTGTACTGGTGTGAGGGGCAAACCCATGCCTTTGAGAGGAGAATCTGAAGTGAACCAGTGCATGGACATGGGGACATTCTCCTCCATGTTGGTTTTCAAGGAGTGATCTCAGCTCCTTACAGCCACTTGCCTAAGATCACTTCTGAAGGTCACATTTGCACTGGAAAAATACTGCAGCCAGTCAAAATGCATGTTCGTTTGTCCCTTTTTTAAAATGGTCCATGATCAATATTACACACACTACTAATATATGGACCACACACACACACATGAACACATCTGTAAGTAAAAGTTTATTTTCTGTGGCTAATTGCTTTGTAGATAACTACACTCTTTTTTTTTCACTGTTAGCATTAATTACGTACAAAACGGGTTAATCTCATAAAATGTCAACGTAAAAGCCAACAAGCTATAAATATAGATATACGCACAAGAATCCTGTGACAATTAGAATTAATTAACAGCTTCATTGGTAGTCTCAGCAGGGAAGCTAAGCACTGAATAAACCAATATCATGCTTTTCACAGTAGCATCTAAGGATGGTGTTTATAGATAGTCAAATATGCAGGGCCTGCAATCACATAATCACAGAATGGTAGGAGTTGGAAGGGACCTCAAAAGATCATCCAGTCCAGCCCCCTGCCAGAGCAGGATCACCTAGACCAGGTCACACAGGAACACATCCAGGCGGGTTTTGAATGTCTCCAGAGGAGGAGACTCCACAACCTCTCTGGGCAGCCTGTGCCAGTGCTCTGTCACCCTCACAGTGAAAAAGTTTTTCTTCATGTTCAGGTTGAACCTCCTATGCTCCAGCTTGCTCCCATTGCCCCTTGTCCTGTCATTTGACATCAGAGAGAAGAGCCTGGCTCCTTCCTCCTGACACTCGCCCTTTACGAACTTATAAACATTGATGAGATCACCCCTCAGTCTCCTCTTCTCCAAGCAAAAGAGACCCAGCTCCCGCAGCTGCTCCTCATAATGGAGATGCTCCACTCCCTCAATCGTCTTTGTGGCTCTGCGCTGGACTCTTTCAAGCAATTCCCTGTCCTTCTTGAACTGAGGGGCCCAGAACTGAACACAATATTCTAAGTGCAGTCTCACCAGGGCAAAGTAGAGGGGAAGGAGAACCTCTCTCAACCTACTAACCACACCCCTTCTGATACACCCCAGGATGCCAGTGGCCTTCTTGGCCGCAAGGGCACATTGCTGGCTCATGGTCATCCTGCGGTCCACCAACACCCCAGGTCCTTTCTGCCTGGCAGCTTTCCAGCCACTCATCCTCAAGCCTGTAATGGTATGGTTGGTAATCCCGGGGCAGCTCAGATGGCATTAAAGGCAACTGATCCCACCCTGGGGGTTAGTAGCTCTCCAGGGACTTCTGCTCTAGGAGGCTGTCCAGCGTGCCCTTTAATCCAGGTGAACTTTTTGCTGCCACACATCCTTTGGCAAGGAGTGTCAGAGGTCTGGTACACAGGTAGGAATGTACCACTTTCTTTTGCTCATTCTGAATTTTGATGCCACTAGTTTTGTTTGACACCTGCCTGCAGAACTGCATGGGGTTTTTTTGAAGAGGATGAGACACTATGGGGAAGCAGACATGTGGGCCGAAATAACGCTCGTGCCACACACAAGCGCTCCCCCTGCTGCTCCAGCCCGAGCCCCCTGCTCTAACCATAAGCCCTTATGGCTTCCACAGGAGGCAGAATGCTTACACACAAAAAAGGATCTTGCCTAAAGTATTTGGGCCATCTCTCAACACGAATAATGCTCATCAAGAAGGTTTCAATCACGTAATAGATCTGATGGCAGGCTATCCCTGATGGAGCTGTCAAGGGTGAATTGCCCTTCTAATGGCTCTCCTGTCGCTGAATAGAAATGTTTCCATGCTGAAAGAAAGGCTCAAAGTACAGTATTTTTCAGAGCCTCATTATAGTCAGTTCTTGAAATGATAAGCTGACATTTCCATTAAGATATGCTGGGAAATCCATCTGTAGATATTCCTGAAAACTGCGTAAGGCAAGTACTGGACTCTCATCAGGAATATAGGGCAGGAGGAAGCAGCTGTGCTGCCTTCTGAAGGACTCTGTAAAACTCCTCTGGTCTAAGAGCTCTTCACTGCCCAAAGGTGGTCACTGCCATTGCTATTCTCAAGTCAAATTCAGCATCAGAGAGAAATCTTCAAAACCTGTTTCTTCTACAGTTTTTTAGAGGAAATAATTTCTGAATTTCAGCATGAGAATTTCAGAACAAATTTCTAGAGCTCTTTCTAGCTTCATACTCATTTTTTACACCATTAATCCCTGTGGTTAAAATTTGTAGGTTTAAAAGAATGCAAACCTTTAAAAAAGAAGTTTCAGACAAGGTGATTAAATATTTATATGCTAGCTTTCCTGTGCCTGAAATACATGTGTACACAAACACAAATGAAAGGACACTAGTTTTTTGTACAGAAAGGAGATAGATTCTCTGGCAGAGTGAAGGTGACATAGTGAAAGGTGTATGAAAAATACAATTTACCCTACTTGTAAACCAGTGAGACACACACAGTGTTATATAAAAGGTGTTATTATTTTTATTGCAGAAGCCCTTCAAGATCCTCACAAGATTAGGATTTCTTTATGCTGTCAAAAAAAAAATCACAGAGTAGATCTCCATACAATAAATACAACAGATACTGATGTATGCAAAAGGAAGACTTTGTGCTCTGTGGGGGCATGACTTTCCCTCCCTTGGACTGCAAAACACTGCAAATAATTATTGAGCTAAGCAAGCACACACACACACACACACACACACACACACACACACACACACAGTGAAAGACCTGGGAATTAGAAGAAGGCAGGAGGAAGGGTTTCTGGGCAGCAGTTACTCCTGTTCCCGCACTGAACATGCCATTATGGTATAGTTTAAGAAAAAACACCTTTGCCAGAGAAGACATCTGAAATAACTGCCTCTTCTGAGGCTGTGAAGTCCTGATCTGACCTGGACAGTTTCCCCAAAAGCTGCTGCATGCCATCATGGACTCTGGGAGCACCCCAATGCCCAGCAGTACCCCCTGAGAGCCATGCCCCTGCGAATTGAGAGCAGGAGGAGCTGAGCTCGGAGGAAAAGTGCATTTCACAATGGGCAGCCTGTACTGCAGCAACAGTCCTGCTGCCTGAGAGTGCTGGTGTGAGGGGGACAGGGAAAGGGAAAGAAGGAATCAGCACCACCAGGTTAAAAAGCAATAAAAATGTCCTGCAGGAGGGCAGCACAAGGCTGGGTTGTACTAATGAAGGGTCATTATTTTAAGTGCTTCCTGTGTTGCAAGATTTGATTTATCAGAGGGCTATGCCCAGTACTCAAACCAAGAAATACCAAGAGAAACAGCAGACTCTATCAGATCAACATTTTTTTAAAAAGCAAAACCATGACCCTCTGGGCATTCCTTGCTATGGACGAACGAGGAACAAAAGAGTGCCTGTTATGTAGGACACATGATGCAAAGACCAGATGAGTCTGTAGGAGACACACATGGCAAAAGGATTTCTGAAGACATCAAGAGCAGAAAAAGATCCTGGCATGAAGCAAGTTCTGAAGAGCTCTGGTTTAGGACTTCATGCTTTACATAGCAGCGGGAAGCCCCTGAAAGATATTTCACAATGTACCTACTGGATGGAATGCAGGTTAGGAACCATATAAGAAAATCAAGATACTTTCACTGCTTTTCTAAAAACTCAATTTGAGTTTATTCAAACTTACATCACTTTTTAGTCTTGTTTATAATGCATATACTAAGAGTTGTGGTTTTCCACTGACTTTGAATACCTTATACTTGTATCACTGTTGTAACAGTTTCACCAGAAAAACTATTGCTAAAGAGGCAATATTTTCAAGAAACTTTCTGCAGTGACTATGTCTTCTAGCTGGGGGTTGGGGGGGAGAATGAAAACAAAACCAATTGAAATTATTTGTGGGAATAAATGGAGTTCTGACTTTGAAGGAACCTCAGAGTCAGCCTCCTATGTGTACATGGGTTCCAAATCTGGCCATACCAGATGAAAACACCCAGAAAACTGGGCCTGGAGAGTTAAGAAGTGCTCCAGCAAGGGAATAGTGTTCTAGGCAGGTGAGGCAGCAGGATCTCAGGCAGCATTCACCACATGTGCGCATTATCAAATTTGGGAAGAGATCCCACAAATCGTGACACACAAATATTTCTCCAGATTGCTGTCCTCAGTTTCCAACACAGCTATAAATCTTCCATTGCTTTCTTGTCCCTCTGTGATAATAGATCTTAATCTTGTATTGCAACTCTTGTCAGCTCTTATCTGCTGATGTGCAGACATGTTTCCACTGAAATCAATGAGAATTCAAAGGCCAAAATTCAGCATATGATCTATCCTGAAAAAAAATAGGAGTTGGCAAGTCGAGAAGCTGTTTCTTTCAAACTCGTCTGAATAAGGAATGCATCCTTCCAGTAAATTCAATATCAGACTCACTCTACTGCAGAAACTTATCATCAATTTCAAAAATATTCCCAACTGAGCAGTGAAAATGGTTTCTACTAGTAAAGAGCCACTTAATCATCTTCAAAGTTTAGGCATTCACAGGTATCGAATTTACAGGTGAAGCATATTAATATTTAAAGCTCAAAGAACCAGAAAATCAACTTCTCACAGGAATCCCCCAGACACTGGTGTTTAGTGAGCACATATGGTCTCCACACAGTGAGCCCAAAATCAGCTATGGTGACTATAAACCAGAGATAGGGCCCATGAAAAAAGTGAGGATATACTGCCCCAGAACTAGGGAAACATAATTGTCTGGAGGACCTTCAACTCATATTTACATTAAAAAGTTGTTTTGTATGTGTCTGTTTCATGCTAGGTTGCAACACAAAGAAGTTCGGCAGTGGTTGGCTTTGTCATCTTGAGACAAAATCGTTTCTATTGACAGTTTCTAATGGTCCAGCTGTCTGTAGATCTACCTTGATATTTAGTCCAAAAGCAACATTGTGTGCTCAATGTTGTTTGAGAGCATACAAGAGAGAAGTTTAGCCATGGTAGTCCTGTGCAAGCACTTGAAGGTTTTTTGGTTTGTAGGTAGCATATCTTGAGGGTAGCAGGCACAGGCCTCCAGCATGTCCCTGAGTAGGTTCAGTTTTTCTTTTCATACCTTCCAATGAAGGCAGAAGTGTGAAAAAGGGGGCACAGGCACTGTCTTTCCCTGTGTCCCTCGGAGGCTCCCACAACATGGGGAAAGGAGAGGGGAGGAATGTTCAACACTGTATGGAGGTGGCTGGGCTTCTGTCATCCCTCTTCCCTGTGCAGCTGAGCATTGACACGTACACACTCTTCCCAGCAAACTCCTCCTTAATTGCAGTGGGAGAAGGATGAAGTCTTTAAGTCTAATTGCAGTGGAAAGCAGAAAGCTTTCTTTTGCTTAGAAGCCATTTTGGGTATGTTACTAAAGCTTTATCCTTGAAGTACATGACTCCTAGGCAAGTGCCATCAAAATGAAAGAGCCTGTACTTTCTTCATCATCAGACTTTTGGAGTAGTGCATTTGCCCTGACAGGCAGAAGCACTGCTGCTGTGTGCAACAGCATCCAGCTGCACTAATTTAGCTGGGTTATGTGCTGTAATCCATGTAATAGCATTAGTCCAAAAAACTTTGGAGCACTTCACGGTTGTGCCAGTAATGAAGTTCCTGGCACTGCAATGGAAGGAAACCATAAAGCACAGTAAGAGAGAAAGGCTGCAGGAAGGAAACCTCTGCTACTGATTCTCTTTCATTCAAGATGTGCTGTTGGCATCATTCACAGCAAAAGGCTGAGGAATATTTTACAAATGTAATCTAGGTGCTGGTGTAATTCTGTGCCCTCATTTCCCCTCCTTAGAAATCCAAAATATCAACATATGAGAAGATGTGGGCGTTCATGAGCAGCAGGCAGCAGACAGCGCTGGTGAAGAACAACGACGAGGGAATCCAGCGCGTCCTCACCACGGACTACGCACTGCTAATGGAGTCGACCAGCATAGAGTATGTGACTCAGAGGAACTGCAATCTCACCCAAATTGGGGGGCTCATCGATTCAAAAGGCTATGGAGTGGGAACTCCTATAGGTAAGATGCTTTCTAGCACAGGTGTTGTGGAGCATACCCAACAATGTCCCCTTCAGAAGTTTAGATGGCCATTTGAGTCATGTCCTTGTCTGTTAGAAACCTTTCTCATCAAAACAGACTTTAGGAGCCTCCTTTTAGACAAAACATCACTTCTTGCCTCTGCTCATCTGAAAGCAGTCCCTGCAAGCAAGAGGGAACATAGCAGTGCAGGTTACATCTGCAGAAGGAGGCCAAATGACCTGCTTGCCTTCTGGTGCAGCCCGTATGTCACAAACTGGGCATCCTCTGTGCTGCTCGAGGTGCAAGTTGCTCTAGTGAAACTGTTTAGTTTGAGAAATCAGGTAGTGTCTCTGGGAAAATGGAAGTGGGCAGGATAGATGCTATGCCCAACGTATGCATCTCAGAGAAAACTACATGAGAGGAGACAAGTTTCTAATGTATTTCGTGACCTCAGAACAAGACACAAGAAGGGTAAGAAGCAATTACAAGATTCTGCATCCATATCAGGGATTTCAGTGTTGTAAACAGAGTCTTAAGACTCCCAATCTCTGTCAACAATTTCCAGTAGACCTTTGCTTAACATATCCAGTGTCCTTTTCAAGATGTTCTAATTGTAGAGAATTAGAAAGAGCATCAGGTCTTTTGTGCTGGGTTCTTGTGAATAATTGGTATTGGGCAGCCAGATCTTTTTCCTGTGTAATATACTTCTCCATACTGCTCGCATATAACATGCTCAGTTAATAGATATGCAATTGTATTGTCTTCAGGGGAATTATTCAAGGAGATATCAGTTTACGTGGCTATAACAGGTGAAATATGTGGCCCATCAGTTGCTTAGTAGACTGGATAAGGTAGAAACTAAATTAAATAAGGGAGAAACTAGACTAAATAAGGGAGAAACACTACTACACTTTGAACTGTGTGCTACTGAGTACCTCGGACAGATTGTCATATAGATAACATTTTAAGTATATTTTTCCACTGGCTATGTCAGAACAGCCATCTTACCCTGAGGACAATGATACAAAAGCTAAAATCCCAAATAAAGACAAATATATGTCAAGAGTTTCATTGCAGTCATAAAGCTGCCACACTTTAAACCAAGAACAATGAAGGAGTAATTGGAACAGATGGTAATCCTCAGAGAGAGTGCATCCATTGGAAATACAGCTGTGAAATATATTTATAAGATGTTTCTTGTATGATAAATGTGCCTTAATTTTTTTTTCTTAAGGAAAACCAGCAAGATTCAGGGGAATAGATATTTCCAAGCACTGTGGAATAATTCAGTGCCATCAGGTATCTTAAATATTTAAAAGATTGATTTCATAAACAACATAAGCCATGGAGATCCTTCCACCATTCAGAAGGACT
Organism: Mesitornis unicolor; assembly: GCF_000695765.1. Taxonomy (NCBI): domain Eukaryota; kingdom Metazoa; phylum Chordata; class Aves; order Mesitornithiformes; family Mesitornithidae; genus Mesitornis; species Mesitornis unicolor. The sequence continues at coordinate 47,556 of NW_010160175.1, read as the reverse complement.
CCAAGGGCTCTGTTATTTTTCTCATAGCATTCGAGACTATTGATTGCAGAAACTATATGGAAAAAAAAATATAACTTGTCTGCGACCCTTAGCACCATCATTTCAGCAAGTTGTAACTGGTCTACATTTGTTCCTTCAGAGAATTCACAACCAGGCAGCTAGCATTTGCAGCAGCAAAAATATACCTTGCACTCCAAAATTTCCAGTAAATGAGCTGAATAACACCACCATTTGGCTCCCAAAGAAACAGGAAGGAAAATTTTTGAAAGTTAGTCTATGAATACAGAAAATGTACTATTTTATTAATCAGAGCAATTTCTGCAAGTAAAAAGCCACAGATATAGGCTCTCTTCCTACTTCTCTGTGTTGAGTTATGTTAAAGGATATCAGCAAACATCTCTATTTATGTTTATTATGGAGTCAATGAGGCACAAAAAGGAAGGTTTCATCAAATTCTTGGCGAAGACCATTAGTAGTGAAAAATCTGCAGCAATGGCTGCTGGTGAACATAACACACTCTGGTACTGCTGTAGCAAAAGCACCTCTAAGCAAAACCTATGCAAAAATGTCACCCTGGGAGGAATCCAGTTGAAGAAAGCAACATTATTATAGGTGCCAGGATAGGTATTAATTCCAGTATCACAGCCAGTGCTGATGCTAGTAATTCTAACACTAAAGCTATTACCAGTTACTTGGGAGATGGCTAAGAAAGTAGATAGATGCATTTCTTGGCCTGAGAGGTCGGTTGTTAATAGCTCAGAGGCCATAAACGATATGCTGAATATTCAAAGAGGTGCTGAGATGGATTTGTGTGCGGTTTTAGTGCTTACCAGTAAAACATCACCAATCCAACACTTCAGACACACTTGACAAACTTTAAAAGCATGCGTAGAAATATAGATGTACCTGTAACCCTCCAGATGAATTGTGATAATCCTGCTGGCAACATAAACATCGCAAGAAAGAATGAACATCCCCACAAATCCTGCACCATGACTCAGGCTGCTTCACTTTACCTAACAGCTATGTCCTTTCAGACAAGGGAAAATAGATGTGTCCTACAATATAACAGACTCCAGCTATCAGAGCAACAAAGCTCTCCTAAGCTAAAAACAATTTTGCTCTTTCTTCTGAGAGGCATTGTTGTTTTCAGTAGTAATAATTCACTTCTCTGTGTAAAGTCAGTTTTGAAGGTGTTTGTGTTTTGTTTTCTGTCGTGCTTAGTTTTGGTTCTTTAATGGCATGCATAGAAATCACCTATTCTTATAGCAGGCATAATTTCCATTCAAAGCTGACTACCTCAAGCAGAGACTGCTGATTGCTGGCTTCCCAGATGGACTTTGTATAATCTGACACATGTCTGTTGGCATCTGTGGTCACAGCATGTCCTAGTGCTGGCAGTAAGATACGCTGAAAAATAGCTAAGTGTTGGCACAACAAAGGAAGAATGGCAATGTTTTTCACACTGACTTTCCTCAGACAATGCTGCAGGCTAAAGGAAATGGAAAGCAGAGAGGGGGGCTTGTATTCATGGTACAATTATTTTTAATAATGTCCTGCACAGCAATATAAGAAAGAAAACTGAAGCTGTGAGGCCAAATTTCCAAGGCTATGTAGATGCATAAAGACACAAAAGTGATGCCTAGTGAGATTTTCTGAACTATTCACATCTATGGGCTCCATGCTGTCACTGAAATTCTGGCACACATTCTGCCTTAAAGTTTGTTTACCTTGATCAGCTTGAGAATTGCAGCTGCTTTAATTTGCAGCAAAATGAGACTTTTGGTAAAATTACTGCTTAAAAGTATAGTCTCATTACGTGCTAAAGGAGAGGAAAGGATGGGTGGTGGTTAGCTACATGGACAGAGGCTGGCAACACTGACTGTATTGCAGCCCAGACACTAAACCCATCCAGCTGTAGGAAGCCCAATGTGGTAGGGTTTGGGTGTGTATGTATACCTTTAGAGCCAGACAGCCTTTCTTGTGACCTGGTTGCCATCATCAAATCCTTGCCCCCATAAAGAAAAGTCTCTCTCACAATTTCAAAACCAACTTTTATTTGTCTATTATAATTAATAACAGGATTGATGCTATTATTGTTCATAAGTTCAGGTTCTGGCAACATGGGAAAAGCTAATTGGTAGCAATTTCCTTTAACTAGATGATGCTCCAGAAGCAGGGAGAGGAGCAAGCCTCTCCCTTGTCCTCCTTTAAGGCTACAGACTTGTCCTTCTGCAACAGCATAGTTTGGCTGAAGGGACTTAAAAGCGGGAGAGTTTTTGGAAGATGGAGAGCTGGAGCAGAGTGCATGAGAGGCAAACCTAAACAGATTGGACCACCCAACACGACCCCACAATTTGCCAGATACTGTACAGGTCCATTAATGCTGCTGAGCCTGAAAACACATCATTTAGCAAGCTGTTGGCCTGAAAATAAAAGGCATGAAAATAGTTGCTATTTTCAGCTTGCAGTGCCAGTATTGTTGCAAGTCATGGAAAAAAAACAGCTGGGCTGTCTTGTGTTCTTATAAGCTGTAACGTAGCTAAAGTGGAGTTGTGGGCTTATGCAGGTATAAATGAGAAGAGAATGTATCTCACTGACTGGACTTTTCTTAGACAGCTACTCATTTTACATGCAGTAGGAAATATAAACAGATGTTGAAGTAAATAGAAGAGATGCAAAGCAGAAAGTCTCAAAGGATGCTCAAAGCAATATTCAAACATGATATGGAGGAATTACTTAGCAAGAAAACCCACTGCCAAGGATTAAATAAACCTCAGTAGGACACCCTAGAAATTATAATGAATTCTCAAATAATGGCACCAAAGGAGCCTTCTGCTTTCCAGTCCCCAGGGCAGACACTAACAGACAGTCATCTTCCCCCTTCCAGCTGAAGAGACACCAACACTTTCTGGTTGGAATAATCAGTCTTGTGATAAGAGAGCACTCATTCTCCAGATAGCAGCAGCTTGCTTGCTCCCTGCCTTCACTTTGCTGCAGCCAGCACTGATAGGTCTTGATCTCACCTTGCAGGGTCTCCTTACAGAGACAAGATCACCATCGCCATCCTCCAGCTCCAGGAGGAGGGAAAGCTACACATGATGAAGGAAAAGTGGTGGCGAGGCAACGGCTGCCCCGAGGAGGACAGCAAAGAAGCCAGCGCTCTCGGGGTGGAGAATATTGGGGGCATCTTCATAGTGCTCGCTGCAGGCCTTGTTCTTTCAGTGTTTGTAGCCATCGGTGAATTTATATATAAATCAAGGAAAAACAGCGATATCGAGCAGGTGAGTCATCCATTTCCAGCTTGCTTATGTTTCTGGGAGGCTGAGGTTTGTGGATGTGGAGGTGACTGCATTATAAGTCTCTGCTGGAGTGCAGATTTTGTATTTCTGAACTCTCACCATGTGTTTCTGGCACTGAAGACAAATAATTTATTAATAAGGACAGGGAAGTACCTCACCCACAGTCCAATTAGTGCTGTTTAGTATGGCAGTGCAGAACAAGAGCAATTAATTTCTCAAACAGTTTCTGCTTGATCTTTAAGACTTCAAGTATAAATAACATTGGAAAGGAATAAAACAAAACTGGATGGTGTTTTTTATGTGGCATTAGCATCAGTCCTTTGAGTAACAACAGGAATGTACTTCCAAATCCCAAAGTGTAATTTTTCTCTTGCTCTAGAAAGCATTTTTTTCACAGCCAGGGGTTTACAGACTGTGCTGAAGCATGCACTTCAAAGCAGGGAAACCTACTGAAAGGTGATGGATGCCACAGTAAAGTAAGATTATGGAGCCAAAGAAATTGTGGTTATAGCTCCACTGAAGCGTAATGAGCAATTTAAAAGGGCAGAGGGAAAACAAAGGAAATGTTGTGTATAAATCACGCCTTGTGTATTACAGCATTTTGTGAGATAGAATCAATCATTAAAATAGAGTGTAAACACCCATTTACCAAACCACCAGTCTCTGTGAAAGAAACAAGGCATGAGCAGCAACTTGGAGTCTAAATAGTGAAGTTGTCTGCCAACTCTTGTACTCTGGGTGCCTTCCCCAGTGCCAGTTTGGTACTGGCCATCTCCTAGACCTTGATGCAGCCCAGTTTGGCTCAACTGCTACAGCTGCTCTTCACTTCAACAGGACTTATTGTAGGGACAAGGGTCCCATTGCACTGCAGGACTGGTGGCCCCTGAGGCAATCACCGAGAGACAGGTTCATGTCACCTAACTTCAGGTTTCTAGACATAAGGCATCTACTTCTGAGTGAGTTTTTAAGCTCACTTTGCACTTCTACTTGGGAAGGGCAGAAGCTTTCCCTTGGGCAATTCATCCTCTTCATACACGGTGTAATCCTGCAGCGCTGAGAATATAAATGCCAGAAATGACTGTCAAGACAAACTTAATGAAGGCAGCAGGGATGAGTGGGAGGACAAGGAGCATATTTTGAACTCAGTTTCAGAGGTGCATTTTACACTGCAGACGGCAGTGGTGCTGAGATGTGAAGGGGATTGACACCTGAGTAAAAACAAGCAGCCAGGGCTGAGGGCCTCAAGAGGACAACATCTGATTTTGGAGAGGATAAATCACCATGTGTTTACTTGCTGCTGGTAGGGGATCACTGTAAGCTAAGGCTATATGCCTGCTGTTCAGACAGCTGGAAGGAAGTGAGCTGAATCCTACCACGCATCTTAATCTTTCAAGTGGCACTTGCAGTTATTTTGGGTCCATGACACCTAACGCCAATGTCAGTGGACTTGGTCCTCACAGCATCCTGCAGGAGATGCCAGCTACTGACTGTGCACACATCTCCACCTGTGCCTGAGCAAGCCCTCCTTCAAGGTAATGGCACAGTCTACAAACAACAGACACAGCTCACATGGTGCAATTTTGCAGGACCTATTTATCAAAGTGTCCCTGTTTTGGAATAAGTCATAGATAGAGGATGAATGTATTTTGCACATATTGCAGCTTTCTGATTAGTACTTTAATCGTATAGAAAAGTTTTAGCACAAAATGCATAAAGACTGTATTGATATCTTTGTCTCATTCATGTCTCAGGAGATCTTTCATTCAAATATGTTTTGGAGAACAATTGCAGCTAATTAAAATGCTTAGTATAAATGCTAATATGGTGCAAAATATCCTGGAAACTCTCAGGAGTCTGGGAAAGGCAATGCATTCCTGAAGTCATAATTAAAACAGACCTAAAGCTTTACATCATGAGGAAGTGTCAGTTTACTTAACAATATATTGGGTGAATAACGTAGTATTCAGGAATACATATATACATATGCCATTTCTGAAACTGTACTCCTCTTTCACAGCAATGGGTTGCTTATTATAGGGAGTCTCTTAATAATTAAAATCTTCAAGTGAGTTAATGTGGCAACATTATACTTCTTTTCCGGAAGTAATTTTACAGAAAGTAGAATATCAGAATACCAGCGATTCCAGTGTTACTTTCTGATTTCTCTCAGTTTGTTTTATTTTTATTCTGGTGAAATAAGCTTAAATGGAAAGTGCCTTACAATGTATATTATCACTAAGCTAATCCAAAGCATGAATCAAATACAATCTGTGACTTTTCTGTTTCCATAAATAGAATCTCTTTCGATTTAAATAGCTTTTGAATCTCATTCTCATGTTTGTTTTTAATTTTTATTCTTTCATTTATTTATTTTCTCCATTTTTCTTTTCTTGCATGCAAGGCCTTTTGTTTCTTTTATGGACTACAGTGTAAGCAAACCCATCCGTCCAACTCCACCTCTGGCACCACCTTATCTACGGAGTTAGACTGTGGCAAGTTAATCCGAGAGGAGCGAGGGATTCGAACACAGCCCTCGATTCACACTGTATAGTCAGGAAAGAAAAAAGGTGTGTCCGATGGAAAGCATTAAACTTACACAGTGCACATAATGGCAAAGGTTATACTCACCAACACATAGTTAATGACTTCAA
>NW_010160175.1:12268-41572 GCF_000695765.1 Mesitornis unicolor | reverse complement strand
CAGCAGGAGATAAGCTTATCTAACACAAATTGTCAAAGTCCTGGAAATCTGGGCAGTTTAAATGCATATCACATAAAATAATTACACCTATAGCACAGAGTGAGTGCAATAGACTGTAGTAAATTTTGAGAATTATCACAGTCTCTGTGTACAATTGTCATTTTGTCATTTCATGGGGTAATTCACATTTTTCAGGTAAGAAAAAATTATTTACCTTCTTTTCATCTCCTACCAAACCTGAGTAAAGCAATGACAGTCTCATTACTAAAAGCATGGAGAAATATTTTGCTTGGTCTCCACCGAAGCATTCAGCAAGTGGGTCAGGCAGTTCTTTATAAACCTCAGAAAATAACCTGCAGGGCTACATTAACTTTCTGAACCCCTATTATAAGCAGCCAGAGATTTTTAGCTGGCATATCTTACTCCTAGTGTCAATATTTAATGAATTTTAATTAATCCATTTAAAATTCATTAGCCAAAGCCTCCAAGTAACTATCCCAGCAGAAAATCATATCTATCAGTTAAATTTTATGCCATGTAACCATTAACATTTAAGAACATATTTAACAAAAGCACCCTCAGGCACCCCCAGTATATACCTCTCACAAAATAACTCTGTTGACTTGGCTTGAGCAGTTATTGATGTTCACTATTGTAAGGAGAAAACTCCTTTATAGCAAAATCAGAATATCAATTATCAAACAGTAAAGCCTTAGCATTGCTTTGCATATTGAAACACACAAGGAAACTTCTGTGTAGGAGGTTGGTATCAGTTCTTTTTTATACCCAGGAAGGATAACCATTTTATTTCCTCTGGTCCTCAGCTAGTGTGGGGACTGACAGGGCAGGAGACAATGGACTGGATCTGTTGTTGCCACCAAAAAACATATGACAGCAATCTGAGGTACACAAAAGGTATAGAAATGCCAGCTCATAGGATGTCATGAACCGTGGCAAACCACCATGTTTTCAAAACTTGATTACTTTTTATCTGTATTTCATTATATCCCAGCTTACCACCATTTTCACCAATTCATTTCCCACCCCTCACACCTACTTTATGTTTCCTTACCCACTGCAGTTCCTCCTCATCAAGCAAGTTAATGATCTGTTTTATTGAGGAGCCATTTCTGGACTCTACTGCAATTAGAAAACTTCCTCGAGTGGATGCTTTCACACTCAGTCACTGAAGTGCTGTGGTGAAGCTCTGCTCTCCTCTTGAATTGTTTCTCTCATACCTGGAGAAAGAGCCAGGGCACAGTGTGACCTGTGTTTTCCTCCTATTCATGTTACAATTTTTGGTCAGCATTATTTATGCTGGCAGTAGGCTTAAGCATTTTTTGTGACAAAGATGTACTGCTCATAGCTAGGCTATACCAATTCTTCTCTGCCAGTGCTCATCCGTGTACTTGAATGTTTATGCTCTACTGCAGACACTGCAAGAAATTGTCTTGGTCAAAATGGCATTTTATTTTGTTTGAATAGGGCCTTGAAAACTTTGGTTCTTCATAAAATAAGCCTTCTTACCAGTAAAGACCTGAATTAGATCTTCTGAACCCCTGATTTAAGAAAACACTTTTGTTTGCAGCTTCCCAGTAGAAGGGACTTAAAACTAATTAAATTCAGCTTCTCTCAACTCTCAGAGGAGAAGGAAAATTCCTAATGTGTTTGTCTCCATCATTGCTCTACTCAATAAATCCTTCGGGTTGCAGCTTCAACCAGTTTTCTAATCACTTTTTAGATGAATGCAGAATCCAGAAATTTTCTGTCACTTTTTGGGTAAACATTTTGGTATCTGTCAAGTAAACAGTCACACTGTTAGTAACAGTCATCATGCTCCTGTGTCTAGCTGTCCCCACAGACAACCTCACAGACTTCGGCTTGCCTGTGGAAATTACAAAGCAGCTCCCCCTTTCCCTAACAGAGTTTCATACCTAGCTACAAAAAGAGTTATTAAAAAGCCTTACTTGCTCCTTAGCAGCTACACCAGCAGCTGAGGCAGTGAAAAGCCAGCATGCAACCCCACTGTTAACAAATTTATGCTTGTAAAGGAAGTTTTTGCAAGGTTTGCTGTGGCTCCAGGAAAAGGCAGGTACCTCCAGGTTAACAGTGAGTCTTGAGGAATGCACAGCCCACAGCATCTCTGATGAAGTGCATGGCACCTGGAAGGACTCCTGCATAGACATAACAACAAGAAGTGTCAAAGCATTCAAAGATTTCCTACTTACCAGCACTCTAAGTTTCTATGACTGCTATACTTCCAAATTTGGCCACAAAAAAAATATGTCATTTTATACTGATTTTTATTTTGCTGTTGCTGAATTTTACTCAGAACTCCCAAAAGACACATGGTTAGAGATACAGTTTAGGAGCGGACAGGTTATGGTTGGACTCAATAATCTTGAAGGTCTTTTCCAACCACATGATTCTATGATTCTGTGAAAACATTCAAATGAAAAAATGTTTGCAAAAAAAGCCTTATGATTTGACACACAGATGCTACCTGCCTTTGAAAGCAAAGAGTCTATGAATGAGCCAGTCCCAAGCCATTTCCCACTTGATTTGGCTGGGGTCAGTGTGCCTCCCTTTATTTAGTGGCAGTTCCTGCCCTCATCAAAGAGTCTGCAATCCAGCTAGGCAAAGGTGCAGGAAGAATGAGTGAGAAAGGACAAGACAAGAGAATAATCACCATTCCAAAGTGCCATCATGAGGGTGGATTATCAAAATGCCTGCACGTGGAACTAGACCAAGTACAGCAATAATGCTTTCCCCAACTAGACTGATATTTCCTTAAAATATTGCCATGGTATTGTGTGTTTGTGCTGTTTCTCTTGGATCATGGCCTTGAAGCTTCACATCTTTAGCTATTCATAAACAAAGGAGGAGGAGAAGGAGGAGAAGGAAGAAATCACCTATCTCAGTGCAAAATAGAGCTTTTTGTGAAGTTGTCAAGTCTGCAAATTCCCCTTCTTCAGTGAACATCAATCAGGTTGGCCCCCTCCATTTTCAGGCCAAAACCCCACCTCCAAACATGACTGTGGTTGTCTATGCCTTCACTGAGCAGTCTCATTCATGTTTAGATGGTTTGTGAGACCAGCAAGTAGATTTACTGGTTTCTTTCTTGTAAACAGGAAACTGAGGAACAGTTTATATTACTGAAGAAGAGTTAAAATAATCCATGGGTTATTGTCATACTGTTTTGACAATCAGTGTTCAATAGACTCTGACGGTTTAAAAGACTTAATTTAGTGATCTCTTCATTCTATTACCCATCAATGACAGAATACTCAAACAGATTCTTAATGTGCCACAACAGCAGTTTGCTCACTAGGAGAAACTGTTCTGGATAATTTTCCTTCGGTGCCTTCCCAGGCACAAACAAATCTCTTATTTCAGCTGAAGACCTATGTCAGTGTCGCAGCTATGGGTCCTTCACAGTGATGTGAAGGCACTGCAGAAAAAAAATCCTGACTTCTGCACTTCCTCCTCTGTTCCTGAGCTGGTCAGGTGTTCTTCCAGAATAAAATCTGGCCCACATCATTTGATTTTATTAGTTCTCAGTTCTGCAACAGAGCACACTGTGGTTTTTTGTGTTTGTTTGGTTCTGTAAGGTGTTAATAAATTTCAATTGAAAAGTCATGTCCCTAGTGGTAGCCCAGCGGCATAAACAGCAGATTGATAAAGCTCCACTACAGATTCTTTTTCTTTTCAGTCTTGTTTCTACTTTATTTTATGTAATTTTTAAAATTCTGAATCTATAATTGTTCTAAAGCTTAACACAGTCTTCTGTATGGGAGTGTAAGGAAGGATTTGGGAGCTTCATCACCAAGCTTTTATAGCCTGCTGACTGACCAAAGGGCAAAGAGAAAGAGCCTCACATCACAAGAAGAACAAAATCTATCCTGTTTTTAAAGGATGACATTTCCTTTTAGCCTTGCATGCCATGTCCTGCAGCATTTTGACACTGCTAGGATGAGAAAGTCAAGCTGACTAAAGGCAAAATGTTAAACTTATTAATCCATTGTTAAATGGATTGCCCTGTGCCTACTCTGCTCTCATTCTCGGCAAGACCTCAAAAGTGGACTTAACAGCATGTTAAAAGTAGTTTTTAAAGAAACCCTTTCAGTCTGGCTATCCAAATATGGGACTAAAAGAACATTATATTACACTTTTAAGAGGAATTTTAACATCAGTATCCCCTTTTTGAAGGCTACTGTAATTATGCTGCAGACATGTTGCTGTTGAGAGGGACAACTTGGGAGTCCCCACTGAATGTGTTTCTTGCCTCTGATTTTCCTGTAAATTCTACAGCACTCTGGCTGAGTTTGTACTTACTCTGTACCACAGTTTTCTCCTGATGAAAAGTTCAGGGCAATTCCAGTTTTCAAACGTCTGTTCAGTTTCCTGACTGCATGCACAAGCTTGGAGATAAATAGGATTTTGAGCTATGCTTCCTGTGGTTCAAACGAAAGTTCATGCATATCCGACCTTCTGAATGAGTAACCAAATCCCTGAAAGTTCAAGGTTTCATCTTAAATTGTGCTTTTAGACCATCTGAATCTCTGTGCAAAGGCAGAGAGTCAGAGAAAGTCCTGTGTGTCCCACGTTCTTAACGCTCATTGCCACCTCCAGCTGGCTTTCTCAGAGGTGATAGGATTTCCGACAGGTATAGCCACAAAATTGATCAGAGTCATAGTTATGTCCATAACCATTGGGATACTTTTTAAGTTCCAGTCTAAGGCCTTAAATCAATATTTAATTCATTGCTTCAGGTTGGCAAAACACACGTCAATGGTGTTTTAAGTCTCTCAAAACTAAGCATAATGCAACTGTAAAAATTACTTTTGTGCTTTTACAAAGCCAGCATCAGAAGCTGCAAGGGGTAAGACCCAGGAAGACCCACTGTAAACTCTCCTCTTGTCCCTCTCCCAACCCACTGTCTCTGCAGGATGACCGAGCCCACTCCCATGTGTGTCGAGAGTGTGTGTTTCAACCTCTCTCATGGTTAATCAACCCACTGGGGCCTTGCCCTGTTGAAATAGGATAGAATAGAGTCTCGATAAGGTAGAGCCCTTTCAGATTCTGAATGGCCTACTTTCTTACTTCGTTGAGTGGATAAACATGATCAATTTACAGAAAAGATCATCAACAAGAACAGTAATATTCAGTTTTAGATGTAACTGCTATTTATGAAAGTTAGGTAAAAGTTAAGTTCTTAAAGACAAGATCTAAATATCAAGGCCATTCCTAAGAATATCTTTAAGTCTTTCTGACAATATTTATTTTAAAATTCAAAACAGAGTTGGAAGTGGAAACAGTTGGGCACTTCACAATTCATGTAGTCAGATATTAAAAACCTCACATACTTAATGTCAGCAATATGTTTTAAATATCTATCTGCAGAAATTATCTGCATGAGACTGTTTTGTTGATACTAAATTGAAGGATATTGTGATAATTGCATAATATTAATAATATGAATCTGTTTGGAAAATTAAAATACAAGCCTATTAACAACGCAGTAAAATATGCTATTTCATCTGCAGGAATCACCCCTGTATACACATTGTAGAGACTGATGGCTGTTATTAAATACACACACAACATATAGGTTAGTAAGAACAACAGGAAAAGAAAACAAAAACAAACCTGATCAATCATACAAATGGTTAACACGATACTTTCCTTATTTGCCATGGAGTTCCAGAATCACTTTGTAACCTAGGTTTTGAAAGCTCAATTAAACCAAGATAGTAGAGATAAATTATCCATGCTAAGTCATGGATAATTAGAGCATACATTTTTATTAGTTTGAAAATAAGTGATGCTGCTCTCTAAAAAAGCCTAAAGCAATACAGAAATAGTGTCTGTATCAGGATGATATCTGCTTCACCAGCTGCATCCAGAGGGCATGGGGCTGCAAGAGACACCTTTGACTCTAACTCCAGTAATGTTGGAATTCCTATATTATAGTGTCAAAGGGGATATTTAAATTATAATTGCACCACCAGCAAAATCCTGGCTATTACCAGACAGTAATTTGAAAAAAAAAAACCAAACCACAAAACAAAAAGTGGTACACTGCCCTGGCCTACATCTATTACATTTTAGGTCTGGAATGAATTAAAAGTATTTTAATTTATGTATACTTAAGAATTTTAGATGAGCAAAAATTAAGCGTCTCAAAGAAAGCACATATTAAACTATAGATTTAACATACTGTAGCAGTCGCTGTGCAGCCCATCCCACAAAAGGACATGTTGACATATGCAAGTTCATCTCATTTGCATTTGAAAACATTCCACTGGATAGCTGGCTGCTAGGAAAGCTTGGATTTTCTCCACTTTCAACTATACATGTGGTTTTACTTATTTTAGCCCTGTATAACTGCTTATAGCCCTGTATATTGGATTATTACTAGTTAAGAACTGAACATTTCTTACCTTGCAGTGGTATCACTCTAAAAATGAATTTGTATTAGATACAGAGAACAGTGTCTGTGTGCTGTTCATATAATTTTACAACAACTGTAGTTTTAACCAGTTGTTTTAAAGCTGGTCAGTTCTGTAGTTCCAGAAAGGTTTTGGTAGGAAGGATTTATTCAACTTGATGAAGGTAAGGTGGTTAAAGCTTCATTTCATACTGCTATCATCACTTCATTTTATATATAAATAATCTATTTATATATATATATTTGCATGGATTTTTTTTTATTGCTAGATTCTAGATCCTTCTACTTAGAGCCTCTTTGTGGTTTTTGTGTTACATATTATTATTCTAGCTGTAGATTTTAAAGGATGTTTCCACTTACCCAAGATGCCTTTGTTAATATTGTGATGGTGAGAAGAAAAAAGATTTCTGCTTTCTTTCTAAGCTATTCAGCTACCTTATTCATGTGGTAATTTTTTCCTTTCTTCAACATACAATATTTGAAGAAGACTCTTTCCAAAGAAAGAAGAGGATTGAGGATTGTGCTATATTTTAGAAATGTCTGTTAATTTTGTGAGAGGAATATAACTAAACCATGAAGAAATCTTAAAAAATGCTGTTCCTTGTTTTCTCTGGCATACCTAGTTTTTTGTGGCTAAGGTACATATGATTTAAAAAATAAGATATTTTTTCCTTTTAAGATCAGGATGAAATTTACCTACTGAATAAAGGGTAAGTTTTATGATTTGAAGCCACCAAAACATTGCAAATGCATCTGGGCAGAATTTCAGAAACATTCATAATCAGCTTTAGTTAAGCCAAAGTTAAATTAAATTCAGTGGAAGTCAAGTTAGGCAAAAACCATGGCTTACACAGGCTCACCTATTATGCCTTAGGGGCTTATTCAAAGCTGACAGAACTCAGCAGAGAAGCTTTCTGAGACCACCAGTAAGAGCTCAGGTCCTTGCTTCCAAAAGCGAGCATTTGGGTGAAGGGTATGGTTGAACTCTGGCTTCAGTGAGAAGTGTTTAATGCTATTTCCATCTTCCACCAGTGTCTTTCATTCAATGCGATAATGGAGGAGCTTGGAATTTCACTCAAGCATCAGAAGAAGTTAAAGAAAAGGTCGAAAACGAAGGGAAAATCATCATTCACAAGTATCCTTACTTGTCACCAGAGGCGGACACTGAGGAAAGAAACCATAGCGTAAGCACAAGAGACCCTTTGAGGAAATATCAGGAACAAAAAACAAAATGAAAACATTGCTGCCTACAAGTTGATTGTGGTGGGATTTCTGAAATATAGACATTTACCTTGTTCTTCAGAAATTCTCTGTGGTTTCTTTTTTTAATCTAGAGGTACAACGGTTTAAATGCTCACATAGACTGATGTACTACTAATCATCTGGGAAGTGTCTCACTATTTCTTTTGAGATGGATTTGTATGCTCACCTGTTTTGCATCTCTCTTCCCCTCCCCATGCATTGTTCTATGTGCTTTCTAAATAAATAAATAAACAAGAGACAGGGTTCTTTTTTCCAATAATCTGGGAGTGGAACTTTTTTTTTCCTTTTGTCTAAAATATTGCAGTTTTGATAAGCACAGCTGTTTGTAAGAACGGATCCAGACAACCAGAGTAAAAATTCAGACAGTTAACTCATAAACAATGACAATTAACTCATAAATACAAAAGCATCTTAAATACAAAGGTACCAAACACTGAGTTATTTTTACTTCCTCCAGTGTTGTAAAGAACACATCACATTTTTTTCTGTGAGAAGCTTGTTTTTCCTTATCTTTTCTCTTTTCCATTTCTTTTAAAACTTGATTATTAAGTAATGCCATGGCCCTAGGCTCTATGGCTAGAAGTTCAGAAACAAAAACCAGAATCACAAAAGTCATTATTAGTGAACAGAGAAAGGCAGAACTGACATCATCATGCTGTATTTTCCTCCAGTTCCTGATACCAATAAAACAATTCTTGACTTCAAAATGAAAAATCACTTAGAAATTAGAGCCAAGAATATTCAATTTATAGCAAATATTGACCACAAAGATAACAACATCTGACAGGAATACAGCCCATGCTCTGGAATCGAAACCTTTTCTTGCAACTGCTAGGGGCACTGGAAAAGTGCTTTAATAGTGGAGAAATTAAGTCTTTTTTGGTGAATAAGCCTCTGTCTGAAGAACGATGATGCATTATAACAGCAGATTTCCCCATTTCTCTCCCTAGAAACTGTTCTTTTATATTGCAGTGAAGTGAAGCACATTTATATTTATTACTATGTTGTCTCCATGATTAATTCTGTTGTTCTTGGGGCTTTTATTGGTGCCAGCTGGTTAGCTCTGAGGATGCCTGCAAAATGAAATGGGTGAAATGCAGGTACATACACATTTCAAGGGGCAAGGGTGGGTGTAAGATGTGGGTGCCCCTTGAGCCCTGCAGCTGGAAACTCTACCCCTGCCTTCCTACGTGCCAGGTTGTGTATATATATATATACCTGGTCTGTCAGGGCAGTCCCACTACTATGATCACCTCTAATCCAAAGGCAAGGCTGGAAAAAGGGAACCAGAGGACTGGAGCTACCGATTGCTTTTCTGTGCAGCCCATGGAGCTAGGTGAACCCAAGTTGCATCACAGCATTTTCTTCAGCTTGTCATGATATTCATACTCGGGTGCTTCAGTGAAATGTTGAGTTTTATTGTTCTTTTTATATTCCCCCAGGGAATTTACTACTTACTGCTGATTACCTTTGCCTTGTATCCATGGCCTCTGCAAAAGGAGAAAGTAATATGAAATCCTTTGAGTGGAGAAATCTCTCCTTTACCTTCACCTTACACCATTGCTCCCTACAGCCCCTCTCTGAGGTTTTATACTGTGCTGCATGGCAAGGTCGATGTGCAATGAATGGTATTGCTTACAAAACCCCTGCTTCATACATTTTGATATTGTAGTCTAGAAGACACCTCTGTTTATTTAGCCTTTGTATGGGGGTCAAGTTTTCTAAACCTCTCACCATTACCACAGCTTTCCCCCAAGGCACTCTGTAATTATTCCATATCCTTCTCAAAGTGTGATACCCAAAACTAGATCTGCTTTTCCACCACTGCTGAATTGGGCAGAAAAGCATCTTGTGTCTCAAAGGCCATATTCTTGCTCACACACTTTGTGAGGAGTTCTCCTTGCCTGAACTAAGTAAGGTGAGTGACCCCTCTGTGATACAGGCAGTGATGATTTCAGGCTGAGTTTAGGTCTGTGGCTGCACAGAATTGCACATTTTTAAGGTGGAGTTTCTGTTCTAGTTTGTAACTGTTTCTCTGGTTTGTCAAGATTAGTTTGTCCCCAGCCATGCTGGTTGCCTGAACTAGCTTGGTGGTACCTACAAGTTTAGCAAATGTCCTCACCAAAAACCATCTATAAAGGAGACCCAGATAGTGAACAGACCCCTGTTGATCCCCTCTAATTTTGACAGCAAAGATCTGAGAGTTAATGGGACAGTTAATAGCACTTTTGGCTATTATACAGTATATGTCATCTGATCTATTGCCCTATTTGTTTATGAAAATGTCATGCAGGACAGGACCAAAGGCTTATTAAGGATCCCTTCCCTCACCTACAAGGCCTGTTAAGCTGTTAAAGAGGGAAATTAATCAGATTAACAAGACCTGGTTTTGACAGATTCATATTAACTCTTGCTCATTTCCTGCCAATTACTTTACAAAATAGTTACTTCATGCAAGTGTTTGCCAGGCAGCTGAAGTTAAGGTGGCCAGCCCAAAACTCCCTGGATTCTTCTTTTCCTTCCTTTGAAGAGAGGAATTGTTATTTCTGTTTTCCAGCATTTCTTCTAGACTGTGTCTATGCCTCAGGAGTTTCTCTCAAGTGGTACAGAGCAGTCAGCCTCTGCGAAAGGAAGGACAAGGGTCTCTTTTAAAGTGATTTCAGTAGGCAGCTCTGAAATCAGTGTTTGCTTTTGGGAAGTTTAGTCTGCAATATACTGCAGTGACAGGTTGGATTTATAAGCAATAATTAAGAAAACCAGACCTTGGCCATGAGAGCTCATAGAGCATCTTATAAAAAGGTGCTTTCATGTTTCCAAAGGTACTTTCATTTATTTATGTCATCATCAGGTTACAGACCACCAGCACTGTTCTAATACCATGATTGAAAAGTAGGTTATTATTATTAATCTGTGTAACTATTGCTTTGCCATCCACAGCCTTCAGCTAAGACATTTTGAAATTAGTAAATTCAAAGTGATAGATTTATGATCAAGCCTTTTTTGTTATTATTATTTTTAAAAAGAAACAGTCTTCTGTGGCTCAGACCTTGAGGTTAAGGAATCCCAGGTTCAATTTTTTAAAAATCTAGTGAAGTTTTCCTGAAACTAATAGACAGTACTTTGGTTACTGTTTACCGTTCAACTTTCTCATCAGCATTTCTGGTCTACCACTTATAAAAAGGTGTTGGGGGAAAAAAATAAGCTGTCTGCCATCTGGGAAGAAATGTGACAGTGAGAAAACAATAAATAAAGCATATTTGGTTCTTTTTTTGTTTTTTTTTTTTTTTTTAGTGGCTTGAAAAAGTCAAACGAAAAGTTTCTGTGTTAAACTCGGATGGAAGCTTAACAAACTATACCTACTGCAAATGAGCTAACTAACCCACTACAATTTCATGAAGTGGCACATAATGATGTGTGACTTTGCCCTTCCCTGCCAGCTCCAAGAGTGCAGCTTGGTAACTGGTTATACAATTGTCCCAATATCCCTCTCCAGTACAAATTTTCTTGGAAGACTAGGTGGATTTAAGATGGGAACTACCCCATGAAACATGGGCGCCCTAAAACCTCCAAGCAGCCACAGATCGCAAGCCTAACCCATTGCTCTGCTTTCTCTCCTGGCATTTATAGTGATCCAGAGACAGGTTTCTCTATCAGTCTGACCTGTCCTCCACAGACAAGATTTTCTCTGTCAGCCACTATATTATATATATATAATTGGCCTCCTTTTAAAAAACCATGGAAAGAATTAAGATGAGATATGAAGGTGTTCCAAGGACACTTGCTTGCAGTGCTTTCTCTCGGCTCAGACCAGCAGTGACCTGCTTCCCTACAGGAGCCATTTCCCATGCTCCCAGGGTGTACCCATGATCCCATGGTGTTGGCCATGAGCACAGCCCAGAGCACCTACAAGATCAGTGGGGAGATTGAAACTATAGTGTCTGCCACCTTTATTCAACAGAATATTTTATATTTCATAGAACTAAAATTGTAGCTAAGGATGTATTTAAATCCCACTGGTATTTAAGGATTCACCCAAGTACTGTGCGCTTTTCTACCCTCTTCCAAATGTGTTTAGGTCACTGGCTAGGCTTCTTGGACAGGTCTCAGTTCCACGCATCTGTGCACAGGCAGTCCACTGTGTCTGCTATAATCACAGCCATGCTATTCTTCCTATTTTCTCTAGGTATGTGCATTTAAAGCAAAACCAAATGCTTTTCTAAAGCACCTTCCCTCCCGTCAACCAAGCTGTGTCACTAAAAATGTTTTCCTTAGCTTCAGATGCTACTTGTAAATTCACTCCATGACTGAGAAAGCGACTTTGTCTTGAGGGAGGAGGGACAAGCACAGGGCAATCTTACATATCGACATAGTAGCAGATATGATTACTGCGACCTTTTCACTGTATCCCAACAAATATTATTTTCTTGCCTTTTTTCCAGTGTGACAGCATGCAGTAACAGAGAAGCCTGATTAGCGATTACCCATTAGGAAAGCCAATGTCCTCATTAGGTCTCTGTCTTGGCAGCAGCAGGCATGCATCCTCATTGTTTATAAAAAAGAAATACAATATTGGCAGATGCTGTAGAATGGGTTTAATGTGTTTCATTCCAGAAATGCCCTTGTTTTAGTGCCAGGTGATCTTTCTCGTGCAGCTACCCACCACTAGTCAGTAGGTTTAGTAAGGATTATTTAACGTCCCTTAACTTTCTTGAGAAAGTGGGAAAACAAGCTCAGTGGCAAAGAAGGAATGTTGGAAATATATAAGTGACTGTTTAAGCTGTGTGCTGAGGGCCCAGCCCAATAGCATGATTGATAATCTACTGCAGAATAAATGAGGATCATCTTACTACCTTTTGGAGCTTTTTTCAGAAGACTGCATCTCATGGGTCTGCTGTGAACCTGTAATCCTGTGGGGCATTTATTGACTGCTGAGCTTGTCCCTTAATTACTCTCTGTCAAGCTTGCAGGAGTCGGGATTTCTCAGTGATCAGAACTGCCACTATTTGGAGATACATCACTTACATCTGTCAAATTACTGCAATTTTATTTTAGCTTCATTGATTGATAAAGATGCATGGTTTTGCCTGCTGATGAATTCTGACTCAAGCCACACTGTTTGCCTCTCATCACTCCCTCCAAATCCAAACTCCATTGTTGTTAATACAAACATTATACAGCTATCAGTGTTAAGACGTGAAGCTCCACCTTGCATTTCTAGATTTTGATAGCACAGCCCAGGAGATAAGACTGACGCTCAGGCAACCCATTTATGTTGTGTATATATGGCCCAGACCCACGTGCAGGCTCAGAGCTGGTAGCACAGACCAACCTCCCACAAGCCAGGGAGGCTGCATTTCCAGCCTGACCCCTAATAATATGAAACCACAGATATCCTCAGTAAGGACTAAATAGCCGTAGTCCTCCCCTTGCCATGCAGTGGAGGAGAAATGGTTCCCTGGGTAAGAGAGGCTCTGTCAGCACAGCCCACGGCTGTGTGCATCCCTGTGCAGCCATGCACTGCTGGGAGCACATGGGCGATCCTGCCTGGGGAGGACAGATAAAACTCAGCGCACTGATCACATCCCCAGGTCGTTTAAAGGCTGCTTGCAACTGCATCTTCAATGCTGCAGAGGCCAACAAATGCATTGCAAAGAGACTACAAAAGGAGGAAAAAAATCTTGAGCCAGCCAGTACAGCCATATGTTTCCTCTCAGAGTGGAGAGCACTGACCCCAACCCAGCAGGAGCACACAGGTGCGAGCCACCCAACGCTGTGGTTATCCTAATGAATCACAATTACAGAAACAGCTGAACCAGATAATGCTGCATACATCCGCTCTGAAATGCATAAAGGTGTGCAGCAGTCCATAATGCTTCCCAGAGGTTTCAGATAAGGGGTTGTTTGGAAGCTGCTAGATTTCCTGCTTTAGACAGACCCACCTTGCGTGATGCGGTATACATCTTCAGCTAAGGTTTTCAAACACAAAAGAGACATTGGATGCATTTTCCAGGAGCTGGACTCCCATGAAGGCTGGCACTCTCCCTCAGAGCCACTCAGGACAGCGGCCTTGCAAGGGGATGGCACCCAGAAACCTCACTCACTTAGGGAAAATGCGATCAGCAAACAAACAGCAGCTGGAAAGTAAGGGACTGCTGGTGTCCTTTCTGGTACCTCCCATCCTGTACCCTGTAAGAAGGCAATACATTCACCCCCAGGCAAGTGTGGCCAGGTGCCAACCTCCCCCACTCTCTGGATTGCTGTGTGGTTGGGATTTGGGGAAAACAATTAACTGCAATTCACCTTTCCTTTCCTGAGCAGACCTCCAACTCCTACCTTCCCAGGGCTGAGGACAGGGCTGCTCTTGCTCTGGGAAAGGACTGAGCTCATGGGCACGGGGGAAGCATCGCTGGGACTCTATGGGCAGGTCTTGATGCTCCCTGTGTCACCACTCTACCGGATCAGGGCAGCTGTGCCTCCATGCAGGCTTGTGTATCCTCAGGGAACAACCTGGACTGATGAAAGGGATGCAAATTTCAACAGAGAGGGACAAGGGCAGGTAAGTCTGACTGTGGCAGTATCCTGTATTTTAGAGCAATGTGGTGCCAGAAGCTGCATGCAGGCACGCAATACCTGGGCAGCCAAACGTGGGGGGGGTGACTGCCATGACAGTCCTCCACCCACAAGTGCACTTGAGCATCTGTTACAGAAATGGGGATTTTGTTATTAATAGCCCCAGAACACTTACAGCAGGCAGGACTCTTCACCTTGAAAACTGCAAGGACAATTACAGGGATAGATAAAGTGCTAAAAGCAGGGGTGCTACTGAGCTTTGCAGCTGGATAGGGTAAGGAACATTTACAAGGTTACTGGGTCTGCATTATCCCCAGCTTCCAAATGAGCTCCAGCCTGGTGAGTCATCATTCAGAGTAGTAATTGGCTCAGATAACCCAATTACTCATCAGTTGACCCATTTTATCTCCTTTGGGTTCTGCCCACAATTGACATCAGACTCTGCTAGTTATAAAATATATAGTAAAGAGGAGATATTGTGAGAGGCCTACATTTATTTTTTCTTCTCCAGCACTGGGTTTTTTACAAAGCAATAGCATGCAAAACTGCCACTTCTAAGGGGTTTTTTTTGTGGGTTTGGTGATTATTTTTCTGCTGAAAAGCACATTCTTGCAACAAAAGTATTCCATGGTTTCTTAAAATTGTGAAAAAAACCAACCCTGCTGCAAAAATGTTAAGATGTTTTCAAGTGATTTCTAAGGGTATCCTAAGAACAAATATAGATTTCCATCTCAAAGCTGCGTATCATCTCTTCCTGGAAACAACACGAAGGAAATATTCTAATCTCAAAAACTAGTGGGGCAGGACCAGATGAGAGCACTGGGAATGATGTTTTAACTGTGTGAAGGGGTGTAACAAACCAGCACAACTAGGAGGAGAAAAGCCATGTACGGGGAGACTTGTTCCGGTTTGTTGCAGGATGGCAATGAAGATGATAAAGACTTCTAAAGCTTTCCTCTGGCTCCTTAGTTCCCAAGCAGTAACAGTGGAAAATTTTTAATGAATTATCCACAGATGGAATTGAAACTTATCCCCACAGGCTTTTACTCAGGCGCACAGCACCATGCTGCTGAAAATACTGACTGGTGAAACTGCTCTGAGTGACGTCCAGAGTGTTTCAGTTGTACCATATGGGCCCTTAACTCTTCCCCTCTGTGTAAGGAAAAAAGTGTCTTGGTTTTAGTGGGAGTGAGCCACAGAAGGATATCTAGCAAAAGTTTCTCTTTGTTAAATCAAATATGAGCTGTGTTTAAAGAATTTAGAAGCCCAAAGATACGGTTAGGTACTAGCAGAATATTCAAAAGCAGTTGCTTAAATCAAGGGTGTCATGGGATTATTTACCTGAAAATGACACCTCTGAGTATGATTTAACTTAATTCTAATTAGTCACCTATCATGTCTCTGGAAAGAGAAAAACTTGAGAAATAACATTTAATGCTGACTGTTAAATGTATCCCTAATACACCATCTATGATTTTTTTCACCTGTTCTGCATTCCTTGCTTTCATTTTTAATCATCTTTACTCTGTAGAAAAAGGGAAATTTGTATAAACACAGATATACCCAAAAGCTTTTGTTTCAGGTTTCCACAAAATACTAATATTCCCCTTTTAGTTATTTAATATTCCCCTTATTAGTTATCACATTTTTAGTTTTTATGCACATGTGTTTAGAGCAGTAGAGGGCTGAACTCTCATCTGGCACTTGAAAAGAGAAGCAGAAAAGTTTGCAAAAATATTTCTAGTATGTTTTCTAAAGCTTCTGCTTGCCATCTCAAAGCAAAAACCAAATATCATATCTATAATTAATTGAACTAGCCAGTTAATTTAACAGTGTCTATTAAAGGATGTGTCATATTTCAACAATTATTTTTTTAAAATTACAGCTTTTGCTGTAATAAGTGCCCCTAGAGGAGGTGACTGTAACCTTTAACATCCAGTGGCAGATTTCCAGCAGGCAGCTCAGAAAATTGTAGGGAACTCTTTGATCTTCATAGCCACATCCTTGCTTAAAAGCTCTGGTCCCATACCCAATGAAATTATAAAGCCAAAGAGGGAATTTTTCTCCTTCTTGTAGCCAGCAGCAAATCTCCTTCTCTTCGAAGAAAACAAGGCAAAGCCTTAAATGTCCGGAGAAAGAAAAATAGGTTGCCTAACAAGCAAACAGCAAGAAATACTGCTTCCAAAGTTATCTTAAGCTTCAGTCACCCTTTTGCAGGTCAGCACGTTTACAGTTTCCTAATTGCTAGCACAGTAGTTTTTCACGGACTACCACCTCTAAATGAAAGTGGAGGCTTTACATCTGAAAGACTGATGTCTTTAGCAGTTAATCTCTCTAATCACAAGGTTTCCTAACTGCTAATCTAGCATTTTGTTATCCAGCAGGGATTTACCCCGTTTCATTCAATCAGATTGCAGGGCAGATTAATGACCTGCTCCGAGGGGAGAGGCTGGGTATCAGTCCCCCGCGGGCCAGGGCAGAGGGATGGGGAGAACATCTGCATCCTGCAAATCCTTCCAGAAGATTTCACACTCTGAGGTGTTGAGTAGGCTGCCTTTGATTTTTAACAAACACTGTGCACACCCATGAATCTGCATCTCCACCAGAACAACAAAATTAAGTGGTGGTTCTTCTTTTGAGAGAAAAGCATGAAGATCAAGTTTCTCATGCGTTTGACAGATGCTGCTCCTGTCAAAAAGATGTCACCACATTAAGTTCCCAGAAACTACAGCTTTCCTTACAGACACACTTGCTTTCTGCTTCCCCCACTTCCCTTTCAAAATAAATAGAAAATGATTTATCTTAAAAAAATTAAAACCCAGGATCATAGTATATTAAATTCTATTTCTGTGATTATTAAATTAGTCTGAGTATCCCTAGGGGATGCTCTGAGGCTTGCAGAAAGCTTTTCCAGCATGATCTAGCATGTCCCTACATTTCCCATTTCCTATTTCCCATATTATTACCTACCTTTCTTCACATAAAAGCGTTATCCCAGTCAAAGACTGAACCTTGCAAGGTGATCTTTGTTATCCACTAGATATCTAAGTTATCTACTCATTTCAGTGTATATCTGGAGCTCAATAACCACAATCCATTTAGAAGGCCCTCAGATAATCTAGTGATAAAATGTCAGATAAAGCTTTATCTGACTGTTTAATTAAAGACAACAAACTTGTCCAACTATTGATGGATAAATTATCTTTTCCAGTTTCTGTTCTTAACATGCAAAGCACCCACATCTCCACAAACCTGCACAGAGCTTGGCTGTTCCCAGAGCTAACACACTGATATTTTAAGGGTCAAGACTTGCTCACCTATGAAGAAAAGTGAACTGAAAGACAATTACTGATGGCAGCACTTAGTGACAGCTGGCATTATAAAAATAAAACTGTTTTAAATCAGTTCCTAACTAGCGTGACCTATTTGACAATTATTTAGGGGCTGAATTCAGTAAATATACATCCTTTTGTTCTGTATTCCTTCTATTGATTTTAATGAGACCTAATGGTAAATAAGAGACATTCAACAGGAGGAATATATCAGTTATTTATATCGTTTTCAGCTTTATCTCTGCAGATAGTTACCAGTTTATCACCAATATATCTACCTCACACGCACTTTTTTAAAAAACAATTAAAAGCTGGAAAAGCATGCCCACAGTGGTCCACCTCTGTAGTAAATACCATAAAGAAAGCAAATATTCATAACAGCAGTTTAGGGTACTTCCCTACCACAGAGTGGAAAGTAGTGAGGCTGGAGAGGTTTTTGCTCTTGGTCTTTCCTGTGGGAGTATGGACAGCTTAGAGTGTTCAGTGGGGACACTGGACAAGGATGCACAACTGGATGCAATTCCTGATGTAATATAACTAAGCTGTGCTGCATTATGCAGAGGCACCAGCTTAACTTGTTTGTTTCTGCATTTGACTTTATTTTTCAGGGTAGACACATGCCCAATACCAACTTCTACCAAGGCTTAAGAAACTTTAATTATTTGAAATACATCCACAGGATTTAAATGTAGTAGATTTCAGGTAGGTGGTCGTTTAAGTCTGATAAGTGACATACAAATTGTTTCTACATTGTGTAGACTGTCCGAATGGGGCATGTTCAGCTGTTCTGAAAAGTTTGAAGATAAACTAGCTTATAACAGATCCAAAATTTTGTATAATGACAAGCAGTGACTACAAGAAAGGTGGTAAGCTTACATCAAGAAATTAATTAACATTAACAATGTCCCTGCTTATTGCAGGGGAGTTGGACTAGATGATCTTTAACGGTCCCTTCCAACCCAATACATTCTATGATTCTATGAATTTTCAGTTCTTCAGTACTGTCCTAGCAAGATGATAGGCATTATTGAACCACAGTGACACAGCAGGCAAAAAAGCTTCTGAACAAATTATTTTTAGTTATTGATGAGCCAACTCAGTCATATACCTAAGGGTTTATATGCCTAGTACAATACTGTTTGCATCATCTTTACAATCCCAAGGAATTAGATCACTGGAAATGTATCACACTGAACAGAATGAGAAAACAGATGTTTAGTACTTTAGTAGCAATTCACCATTTCCATAAATATTTGAATGGTGTGAGACAATACACTTGTTTGTGGAGTATCCCAACTTTAGAGCATCTACAAACACTCTGGAGGGCAGGATGATAAAGCAAAGTGTTCTTACCAGAATGAAAAGCTCCTCTGACACAGGTAGGATGTAATTCAGGAAGGAAAACATAAAGCACCACTCTAGCGTATGAATAACCAGCTGCCTACATGCAAAACAGAGCAAAGGAGCGTGCAGCCGTCCTTCAGAAGAAGATCAAGAGATTATAATTGACTGTTCAAACTGCTGTGTGAGAAAGCAAACACTCCAGGCTGGCTATATGGCAGTGCATGTGTGAGGAACACATTGACACCTCTCCAGCTAGTGTGCTCTGCTTTGGCAAGAGTCCAGCTGGAGTACCATGCCCAGGTGTGGGTCCTGTACTTTGAGATTAAAGATGGCAGAAGTTAAAGGAGAGCAGTGACAACAGTCAGAGGTCCAAAAGCTTCACCTGTGTGGGCAGACAGAAGAACTGTGATTGTTTAGTCCAGCAATGGCTGAGGGGAAACATGATGGTTTTCAAATATATAAAAGGTTCCTCCAGAGAAGAAATAACTATTCCCTGTCTGCAGCACAGGGACAAAAAGGAACAGATGTCCTTGTCTTCACCAAGAAGAAGGACATTAATGACAGACAGGCACTGGAGCAGATTGCCTGGAGAGGATGTAAAAGGCCTGAAGCTGAACAGGGCGGACCTCTCTTAGGATTACCTCGGTCAATGCAAACATATCTTGGGGAAGAAAAATGGTCTCTAAACACACCATTCTCATAATAAAGGTTTTCTGAGCTGGCAGCACTGCCTGGTATACAACTAAGAGGAACTTTCTGTCCATGGTGGCCTGAAATGGATGTCATGCAGCCTCGCTGGAGCATCTCTGCATCCAGTGGCCTCCAAGGCCTCTACTTTTGCTCATGTTTGGCACTCCAAAAGGCCACTATAGAAGTGAAGTGATCCCCTCTGCAAGGCTTATACCTCAAATACAGTCACCTGAATATCTGTATTTGAGCCCCCAGAGTGCCCAAATGAAGAGCTCAATTCAGGGCCAACAGCCCCAGCCTCACCACATTTACCTCCCCAAGGGTCTACAGAAGGGAACAGGGCCTCAACCAAAGGCAAAGCAAATCAGAGAGAGGGAAGTGGCGTGTAACATAACCAGCCAGAGGTGTGCCATAACATGCTCTATTGATTTATTTGTATGCAGCAGCAAAATGCTTGTAGCGTGCTCTAAATTCCCATAATCAACAAGAAGAGATGATCAGTGTCTCAGGTGCTAGAAAGCATGGATAACATACATCAGCAAATACTATGATCCTGACTACTTATACCACAGAGTAATGGGCTGACATAAAAGTAGCTCCTGCTCATGACTAACTAATGACCTTAAATTAGAGGTAAGAAGTGGCAAGTCTAACACACAGCAGAGGTTCAGAGTGCAGCAATGGGACACAAAGGTGGCAGGAAAAATGAAATGAAAAAATATTGTGACTCCAAAACCCACTGAAGGGCACAGGAATTTTCCTGAACATGATCAGAAATAATCTTGCCATTGAGAAGAGGACATATAAGGCACTAGAAAGAACTGCACGAGGAAGGGGTGAGGGGTGTTAGCATGGCTGAGCAGAAAATGTCAAACAAGAGGGAACGAATGTGTCAAGGAAATGCAACGCTGCTCTGCCACCACTCCGGTGAGTAATGTGCATTCCCAATTATGTGAGCTACAAGTCTACTCTGAAGTCTGTTTTTTCCCTTAGAAAAATCCACTAATGGGAAAATAAATGGGATGAGTTCCTTCGATAAAGGTGGCTTAACACTGTACTTCTCACCCAACCTTTGTCCTGTTCGCCTATGGTGGCCAGTGAGTGGCTTTCCCTTTACATGTCTCCCCATCTCTGGGTTGAAAAAGCTCTATCTCTGGTTCCTGAGGTGGGTTAGTTTTTTTGGCTCTCCTGGGAGAGTGACTGCAGGGTGGTGTGACTGGGGGCAGGAGCTCTGGAGCTCCTCGTGAAGTCCTCACCAACTGGGCTGATCTCAGAGCCAAGCAGAAGTGCCGTGCCGGTGGAAAAGACCTGGAGAGGTGACCTAGCTGCCCAAAAGACACAGGGGAAAAGGGAAAATGTTGACAAAGAAGCTGCAGTCCTGAAGGAGAATCTGCAGGAAAAGGCAAAGACATTTAAAAGAAGGATAAGTGAGACACAACTTCCACAGGAGAAATAATAGGGGAGAAAATAAAGGAGGAAAGGTGCTGTGTGGGAAGAGAAAATCCTATGCCTGCTTGTGTTGGGAATAGGCTATGAAGATAACTGAGTGAAAAGGAAGCAGCCTAGAAAAAGCCAATGGGCTGGGAAAATGAAGAAGGGAGCTGGCACACTGGCAGGAGAAAGGGAAGAAGGAAAGGGGGGCAGGTCACAAAACCCCTAATCTCGGTGCAAGTGAGAGGTGAGTTGGTCTTGCTAAGGGCTGAAGGGGTAAATTTTGACAGAACCAGAGAACCCACACAAGTCCTTACATGCCATTCTCCATACTACAAAAAATGAGGGAAAATCCAGTGTTATGATAATTACACAAATATTTTCTTTTTCAAGGTTTGACCCAACGTATTGTCTAAACCAGACACATGGATCTGCAAAGAGGCTGATGTTACGCAACAAGCAATTATTGGCTAGAGCTATGAAGAGTACAGTTATGCTAATAAGAACAAATATGACTTTCCAGTACAACCCACATTTCTGAAATTATTTATTTCAGAGCTTTGCCCAGTCTAAATCAGCCAAGGCAAGTGTATGAAGTGACTTTCAATGAAAAATATTATCTACATTTAGCTGAGGTTAACAATTTCCCCAAAGTTTACATGAGAATCTGCATGCCATTTACAATTGATTAACTATTATTTGGCAGACTATTTGTGCACTGACCTGCTGACATTTTGAGAAGAGCTATTTGATGATTTAACATAGACTTAAAATGTGACCTTTGATTTATACAAAATGCATATAAAGTGGGTAAAATGAAGTGTTGAACTTACTGCATAAGTCTTGTCTGATAGTTACACGTCCTTCCTGTTTCTGCTTTTCTCACCTCTGAAGTTCTCTACAGGAAGATTTTGGTGGATTTTTCAAGTACAGATTTGAGCATCATCCATTCTTCATTGCTATTTCAATATGTTAATAAACAATGATGCTGATCCAGAGTCCAAGCAGCAGCAAGATGTGTCATTCTTAATATTAATAGAAGATCAATGTTTTTTCAAATTAGTCAGACTCTTGAGGTTTATTTTTAATAAATGACTGGGCTTCTACATTTATTTAAGAAATACATTGCCTCCATAGATAGCATCTTACCATAATAGTTAATGATAAATATTATTTTTCATTTGAAACTAGAAAAAGAGACATGAGGGTTTCTGAAGTTAGCTTTAGCACTTGAGATTAAAAAGCAGATGGGGACAATCTATTCTGAAGCACCTGACAGACTGACTACCAGCTATACTGTATGAAGGAATATTATAACATATAGCACCAGTGGAAAGGAGAGAAACTTTTGCTTTGTATACATACAAGAATCTGTGTACATTTGTCCTTCTACATGCTTGTCTTTATGTTTATTGACCCGAGCGTGTTATCCCTACTTCAGTGGTTCCATATACTTCCAGGTGATCCCAAGCAGAAATACACATTTCCTATCTGTGAGGCATTTCTGTATAAGATTTTCTTTCTCTCTCTGTTGTGGAAGAGCTCAAATTTCTGCCCTTGGTGAAACATCTGCCCGAGTCTCCTCATGCAACTGTCATACATCTGCTGTTATTCTGCTGCTTTTTGCTTTGTTGTGATCTTTAAAAAAATATAGAAGCTTAATGTAGCAACAGCAGTTTAGTAATTAAAGGTTGTGTGGGGATTTTCCCTTCAAGTCTGACCTTTCCAGTGTTCTTGAAAAAAAAGCACAATAATGGGTTTTATATATATATATATATATGCAGGATCTTTTCTGCTTTTTGTAGACATATTGCAGTGCTTTATAGGGAGGCCAGAAAATTAAACTAGAAGGAGTATTGAGAAGTCACTTAGTTCTCCTGCACCAAAGCACAGCTGCAGGTATCCATTGATATTGATCTTTAGTTCCTTTAATTAAAGAGAAGCCCAAATGTCTCAGGGCGGTCTCCTTCTGAGGGAGCAGGAACATTACTGGTTACCTAAGGGTTTTCCTTAGGATACAAAAACAAAAAAGAAATGGTGACTTTTTTGTTGCTGTTGATTAGAGCAATAGCAGATGAAGAAAAAGAGGTAGGGTGCCTGGGTCAGAAATTTAATCCCATAAACTAAGGAAGGTCCATGGGAACAGAGGAAGACAACATCAACCTCCATCTGCTTATGAAAAGC
Source organism: Mesitornis unicolor (assembly GCF_000695765.1). Taxonomy (NCBI): domain Eukaryota; kingdom Metazoa; phylum Chordata; class Aves; order Mesitornithiformes; family Mesitornithidae; genus Mesitornis; species Mesitornis unicolor. The sequence continues at coordinate 18,307 of NW_010160175.1, read as the reverse complement.
AGCACATAGAGGCAACTATCTCCATTTTCCCAAAGAAGGCATTTCAGCCTTAATTTTAATTGCTAAAAAGTATTGCAGCTACAGAACCAGGTGCATGCAGTAAGTTTTTGAACTGTTACAACCCAAGGATTCTTCACCTTTACTCAAGTCCTACCCTTCTCATAACTAGCTCCATGTACTGAGTTGATCTTCGAGATCTTCACTGTTGAGTAACCGAGCAGTCAGAGATGTCTGCAATGCTATTGTGCAGAAACAAAAGTAGAGGTCTTGGAGAAGTTTTTTTCCACGAATATAAACAGGTCAGACAAAATTCAATGTCACAACTCAACAAATGACCCAAGAAAGACCTTAAAGTAGCCAATGGGGCAGTGTGGATTTCTACAGTTACATAGAAGTCTCAAAGGTAATAATTATTGATAGACATGCAGTTTCCCATAAAGAGACTGAGAGATTGGTCTACAAATTTCATGGATGAGAGATTCCTCTGAGATTTTCTGTCATATTTTGGCTAGATCAAAAAGACCATGATTGATGACAGCCTCTTAGAAATCTGGCTCTTTGAACCTGCAGACTGCTCCAGCTTAGGTAGACGTATGAATTTACAACTTTTTATTAAGATAGATATGCATTAAAAAAACCACTAAACCTTTTTCAAAGAGGATTAAAATGTGGTTGTCACTCATATCAGATTTTCAAGCACTTGTCTTTTACTACACCATTTAAAATGAACTGCCCAGTCCCCATTCTTAATAGTATAAGGCTACCAAAGGCTTCAGCTGAAGTCAGGTCACATTATGCTAAGCACTGCTCATGAGTAAAATATGGACCCAAAGTAAGCAGATGACACTTCTCATCCACTTAAAATAGAATCTGCAAGTGAAAGCAGAAAGAAATCTATTGCCACTAATTTACATAGAGTAACTCATTTCAGAGGTGTTAAGCAATTTGATCAGGGTCACATAAGTCATCTGTGGCAGACGCAAGAACTAAAGTTAAGAACAGTAAAGTCACGCAGGAATTTCTGAACTCATCTGTCTTCTCCTCATTTAAATCCTTAAATAACAAGGATGAAACATAGCTAACATACCCAGAAATAACAGATACATGCTAATGTCTGTATCATGTAGGCTTTATATGCAGACAGGCATAGTTATGCCACATCTATGGATTAAGTCTTCTAGTTTAGATTGATGTTTCTGTAAACAATTAGGTGAGCAGCACAAGTCTAAAAAAAATGTATGTTGTCACTCTTATTGACACTAAGCAGTACTCTCTTCTTCAAGAGTGATGGAGTACATGAACCACTCCTAAAGAGCATCGTACCAGTTAGCAGACCTCTTTACTTAACATTATAAAGTACCCACTCAACAAGACAGACTATATACAGAAAACCTTTGCTCGCAGAGTGATGTGCCCGATACACAAATCCACTTCCGCTGCCAGGAAGGAAGATGAACGATGGCTGCATGCATGTGTGCATGTGTGTGTTTGTGCATGCAGTGTGAAGACGTGCCCCCTGATGCTGCAGTCCCACTAACATGGGGCTTTGCTCTGCAGCAGAGACTGCCTGAAGCTCCTGCTCGCTGGGGTCAGCTCTGCAGCAGTGAGGGATTACAGGGAACGACTGGCATTTGAACAAACTGGAGAGTATGAGGGAGAAATTTTATGTCTGCTTTATGTAATATAGTTGTTATTCCACCTACTAATAAACCAACAACTCCCAGAAGAAAAGTGAGTTAAGATACTGCCCCCAGATGTCCATGTTCTGTGCTGGAACATGGCAATGAGTCAGCCATAAGACGCGCAGACTTTAGCCACATACGTGGCTCTAAACGCTTATTTTACACTCTCTACTCCTACTATTGTAGCAGCATTAGCTTAGCTCATAAAACTAACTTTTTTGATTAAACATTTTTCCAGCTGTTAAAACAATCTTGAAGAAATTTAATTTCAAAATGTTTTCCTTCTTTCTCATTTTTCCTCCTTCCCGCCTTCCCTCTCTCTTTCCTTCTCTCTTTCTTTCTCTCTTCCTGCCAAGCATCCCCCTTGTGCCGGCACCTTCTCAGAGGATGGAGAATTTTTTAAGAGGTGCAGGTAGGAAAGAGGTGGGAGGGGAAGAAAACTTTTCTAAAAACTGTGGAGAATGTGTAGGCATCATTCAGCTTGCCGTAGCTGAAAGGTATGACAGAGGTGAAGGGAAAGATGGAAAGGGAAGAGGAAAGGCAGGAAATAGAAGAAAAAGAAACACAAGACTGTTTTTCTGTAAACAAACTACATAACTATGAAACTCAGTAGTTTCTTGTAAGAGAAAAGAATTTGGTTCCTTTAGAGGCAACTCTACCCCTGTGATCTCAGAGAATGTTACAGCTCAGCACAGTCAGTCCTAAGCCCCTCCACGCTCTACAAGTGATAAGTCGTTCCTCTTCCTCCTCCTCCTCTTTTCTTAGCTGCCTTTTCTGGTACTAAAATCCTCCCTTACTCTTTACTTCTTATCTTCTCTTTCTAACAGCCTAACCATCAACACAACAAGTTAAGCTCAGAGCAATTGTTCCCAGTTTGTATTTCACTTTGAAACGGGCTGTTTTCACTTCATCAAACAATGGTGTTTGTGTGTGTGTGGGTGTATGCATCCGAAAACATTTTTACTTTTCCCAGCTGTAACAGTTTGTCTAATAAAATACTTTACCTCTGTTCCCAAGCCCCACTTAGCTCTTTTTCTTAGCTCACAATAGCCAAAACAACAACTCTCTTTCTGTCCTCCCAAAATATTAAGAGGGAGTTGTTTAGGTTAAAACTTGAGAGAATACCCCATTTGGAGAATATCTCCTGTTTATGTGTACAAAGACTTCGGGAAAAGACAGATTTAATCATATTAATCAGTGACTGAAGTTCATCTTCAAATATTAGACAGCTTTCAAATTATATTTTGCTTTGTTTTTGATGTGATTTAAGAAAAGCAGCTGCAATGACTTTTGTAAAGTTGCACAAAATATTTTTGTTCATACATATGAAAAGGCAAAGGCAATGTAAAATTTTATATGGCAAAGGCAATGTAAAATGCCTTTGCTCAACCTCAAAGCCCCATGCAAAAAATTAATTTTGCCATCCAGCAAAGAGGACAACGTTTTTCCAGTGGAAAAATTCAATGTTCCTGGCTCTGGCTTGAGCACAAATTCTGCCTACCAAAAGCTACAGAACACCCCAGAGGTCTTGTAGAGAGGCAAAGAATATTTTTTCCCCAGTAAAGCTCCCCTTCAGTATTGCTCACCCTTCCATTCTAACATGCAAAGCAGTGGCTTTTGTGCTGCTCCTGGTGGGTGATAGCCCACGTTCACACTGTATGGATCCATGCCTGGGCAAGCTCTAACCAACCTTATTTTCAAATACAGGAGTATCCCAGCTGACAATCTTACATTTGATTTGACATTTTTGTGGGTATCTCAGGACTACAGAAAGTTGATTACTTTCCTTGAACTGGTTTCCCTCCATGTTTTCAGCATCCCCCCACTCTTCCCCATCTTCCTTGTGGCTTTATATCTGTGAACAATAACATACATAGGAATAGCACTTCATCTCATAAAATGTGGAGAATTCTTTGTGTGAGAAAATTGCTCATATGGTATATGACACAGTCTAAAGATTCATCAGTCCCTGTAGCAAAAGAAAAAACTTCCTAAAAATAACAAAACTCAGACCAAAATTTGGCCTTGGAGAAGCCATTCTAAAATCCTGCGGGGAAATGAAATTTTACATGCCAACTAAGTTTTTGATATCTGACCACAAATCTTAAGAAGCTGTGCCTTAGAGGGAGAAAAATGCACCAGAAACCACAGTGGAGATGAGAGAGTAGGGGAGCTTGTGAAATTCACATATAGAGCTGCCAAATTAAACATCATGCCAATGTATGCTACTTGTGGAAATTACTACACATTGTCCTACTATAATGTCATTAAAAAATGCACCCAGAGGTGATGCTGACCTGGAGTAGCAGCTGCAGCAGGAGGGCTCCACTGGCGCCAGGCAGGGGCTCACACACCTCCCACTCACCACCCTCGCCCCTGGGTGGGCACAGGGGTAACTCCAAGACACCCCCAGAGATGCACATCAGGATTTCACACTTCTGAAAGACATGTGCACATCCAGGGCAATGGACATATCACCAAACCGGTGTGCCTGGGAAGGGCCACCATTGCCACGCTGCCACACAGCTGGATTGCGCCCATGTTGTTCAGTGGGGTGTGGGTATGTGCTTATGAAAAAACACAGCCTGATTCTGCAGAGGGAGTTCTTGAATGAAGATGCTTCATGTACACATGCACACTGGCCTTGAACATGACTATGAGTATGCATATGCATGGTACAAAAATCTTAAAACACAAAGCCAATACTTCCTTAGTCACAAAAGTGCTTTTTCATGGAATAACAAAAATGATGCTTCAGGAAGAACAACTCTTCCTAGTAGACAGTTTGCTTCAGTAGAAATAAGCAGTAGAAAACAGTTTATTTCCCAGTTGAAATCGTTGTGTATTGTATGCCAACTTATGTATATGCCTTGCCCTTCTGCCTTTCACATCATTTTAGGCCCATGATCTTTCTCAGCAACTATTATAACTGTAATGTGAGACATGCTAAACTTTTCACAAGCAATAAAAATGAATGTGTGTACAGGTAGTAGCTTGTATTTACAGGCTCTATACTGTTACAAGATAAATCACAAATACACTTTCATGTTCAATACACATATATTGCCACCATTTAAACAAACAAAAAGAAAATAAAAAAGGAAAGAAAATTGATGTTGTGAAAAGCACATGACAGGTTTGGCTTTAACAGCGAGGTCTACCACATGCTTTTCAAGTGACACCAGGCAAGTCGTGACTTCTTCCTGTGACATCTGATGGCAATGATAGATTGTTTTTACTGTTCCTTGTGCTTTCTCTCATTTAAATATTATGGTTTTAAGAAAAGGAACTTCTCCCTTGCAGTGAGTGTCCATGGCTTCTGGTGATAAAACAGAGAGTGGGAGCCTTCTAACCAGAAAAGATATAGATATTCAGTCCCAGCAATAGGGTCCCACTTAAGACAATGCAGGCAACACATCTTCCAGATTCAGTCTACAGTTGGTAGAACAATGCTGTTTAATTAAAATACAAAATATACACAAAATATAGAAGTCTTTTGGGAAGGCAGAAGCTGATCCAGACTCCATAGTTTAGTACAGCACAGTGGGGTCCCTGAGCCAGCTCCCAGGCAGCCTGACTCCACAGCAGTGTACAGCACTGCACAGCTATGGGTTGTTACACTGAGACCATTCAGCAAGGTAAAAATGCCTTTAGTGTGTTTTCATGACAGAACGAGTCTGGATAAGCATTACACCACAATTAGTGATCTCTTGTTCAGACAAACTGATTTTGATGCCCATACTCCTCAGCTCTTCAGTCCTGCCAAGTCACACAGAAAATCACAACAGTGAAACAGACTGCCAGCTTACAAGCAGACATATATAGCAATTGCTGTCCTTCCTAAAGAGGAGAAAACTCGTCCTCAAAAATCAATTTTTTAAGAAGTTAAGAGAAAAGTAACATTGCAAAACCCTGCACTTGAACATACTTTATCCATGACTTGTCCTAACTACCAGTCCTGCCAATACAGCGCAGGATCTGAGATGTTTCCAGCTCCAACCCTGTCCCAGCAATGCTTTGTGGTACACACCCGTGGCAGAGGGAAAAGACCTCCCAAGCCCAGCGCCTCTGTGGAGCTACATCCCACTTGGAGCTGGGTCCCCTCCACCAGCACTCACACCAAGGTTGATCTAAACTGCCCTGTGGGGCAGAAATGCACCGTGCATAAGCTGATGTAACTTTGGATTTACACTGACAAATGCACTGTGTCTGGAGGTGCTCTTCAGGCTAGAACTGCACTTTCAGCCCAGCTTCCAACCTGGCTGTAAACACTCTTTAGGATCCACGGGAGGCAGGGCTGGCATATGTGATTGGACAAGACCGCCAGCAGCTCTTTGGGCAGCCTGAAAAGGAAAGG
>NW_010160175.1:0-12237 GCF_000695765.1 Mesitornis unicolor | reverse complement strand
GTAGGGAAAAACGTAGTGCAGTGTCCTCAACCATTAAAATCCCATTCTGTCTTTGCCAAGGTTTTCAGCCTTCCATTCTGTCTTGATCTTTTTTTTTCTTTTCCTTTTCTTATTTTTATCCCCCACCCCCCACCACATTTAAGCAGAAATAGCTTTATGCTAAGCACTGAACTGAGCTGTAACCCCAGAATTTGTGTCCCAGGTCTGTACAAATTAGGAAGAGGAGGATACTGCAAACCTAGTCCATTGTACTCCCACTGACCAAGAAAGGGCAAATGTTAGGATGTCTTGTACCCCAAATGTCTATTTAACTATCCACTTCAATCCACACATGCAAAGTGCAATCAGGTATTTCTTATATTAAATGATATCAAGATTATTTTTGAGAAATTATTACAAAACTTTTAGGGACCACCTTTAAAAGTGCTCTAATGGCACTTTTGGCAAAGTAAGTTCTTGGTTATTTGAGATACTTAACATGCCTTGGAGGAACTGAACACAGGCATCAGAAATCAAAGTGATCACTTTACATCTGTGTTCTTTGTATTTTGCTGGTCATTAACTTATTTTCCTTATGTTTTCTCAAAGTCTTAAGAAAAAAAGAAAAGACAAAATAAAAAACTGAGAAATGCAGATGCGATCTGAATTTCTAGGGAACTAAACCGCTTAATAAAATATTACAAGAAGTCCACATAATCTTCTTTTCTCATCACATATGGTTTCAGTTTGGGATTAATGTTTCACTTCCAATTTTAATTGCATGTTTCCTTTAAAATAATAATTAAAATATTAAGAAAAGTCATCAGAAAAGGCAGCTTTTCTTATTTACAAATGTAGTAGTAGTTAAAAGAACCTGACTATTCCCAGTTAAAGGACTTTACACTACAGCATATTACTGACATTTATCTAGCTATAAACAAACACCCACCGAAGAGCAGCACGTTATGGTTAATTAAACAACAACAGTCGGGTGGGGGAGGGAGGAGGAGGAAATAATAGTCATTTAGTTTAACTGGAAAAACGTGAAGAGACTTGTAATGCAGCTACTAATTCAGTGAGTCAAAAATGCAAGCCTCTAAAGTTTGTGCTTTAAGTACTACAAAAAGAAAAAAACATCAGCATCCCAGGGCATGGTGTCAGCTAATTGGTCAGTCATCTTTCATCAGCAGTATCAGATGGAGATCTGTAGCACCTGAAATTTTAAGAGACTAGAATATTATTATATCTAATAAATATTGGCCTTTCCACTGAAGATCTTCTACTTCTTTCTGCCAGATGCTGCAGGGTGTGCTTCCTCATCCCTCATGCTAGTTCTGTTCTAAGAGGGAGACGTAGCCTTACTGCAAAGTTGCCAGTAGCCTGGGAGGGAAGTGCTCAGCATTGCTCAGGGACCTGCCATTTAAGTTCACTTTAAGACTTATTCCCAGGGACTGGTAGGGACACAGCTGCTGCCCAGGACTCCCACTCAGCTTCCAGCTCTTCTGCTGTGCAGTCAGCTCAGTATCATTTCTGGGTGGGGCTCAGCACCCATCCATGGATGGGTCATGGTCTGGAGCCGCTGCACTGGTGGAGCATATGGGTGGCACCAACACACAGTCCACATGCAACCAGCTGGGTGTTTTCAGCATTGTACTTCCTGTGGGGCCCATTTCCCAGCAGGATTTGAGATAGCACCACCAGAGATTGTAAACTCCAGGCTTGAGGGATGCAGAGGCTGGTAGCTCTCATTTACTCAACTTATGGCAGCTCTGATATAGAAGGGCAAAAGCAGCCAGAAGCACTTGTGGGATAGAAAAAAACCACTCCTACCCTGTGTTTATTCTGAGCTCATTTCTGCCCTTCTTTTTAAAGAATACATTGAAGATACATTATATACCAATTTAATAATAACTTTTAATTCCTAAAGTAAGCAAGTATAATTTACCATTCTTTTATAAACCAATCAAGAGAAACAGAGGGTAAATTTAGCACAATGTTGAAAAATCAGCCCAGGTTGCCCTGCCCTGGACTCTCCCTGTCTGCTGTAGACAGTTGTGCCTGAGACAAGCTGCCTTAGTACTCAACTCACCTCTTTTTTTTTTGGCCTTGACTCCAAATCAGGCAGACAAATAGTAGAGCAGCAATGCAGACAGGAAGGCAGAGACTGACACCCTGTGCCCATGGCACACAGGCAGCTCTGCACTCACCACTGGTAGGCACTGGTATGGCCTCCCCATGGCTACCACTGAGCTCAGCAAAGCTTTTGGAGCATCATGGATGATGCAGGTGGCAGGGAAACCTGCAAAGACTCTGGTTCTACTTCCCACTCAAAGCAAGGACAGCTCTGGGATCACACCAGGCTGCTGAAGGCTTTGCTCAGTTGGGTCTTAGAAATCCCCCAAGGACAGAAGCTGCACTTAGGTTGGGCTGGGCTGTTGCTAGTCACTACTCTTAGAGAGGTTTTCAGCCCAAATGTCCAGTGAATTAGTTCAAGCTTTAGAAATGAAAAATATTAATGGGGAAACAGGGATGGTAGCTCTGGGTGACAAAATACCTAGACTGTAACCCTACCCTTGCCAAAAGCTCCCTGTATGGGAGCAAGGGTTATGGGGTTTGGGTGTCTCAGATGCAAAAAAAAGATGAAAAGTCACTCTGAAGCGACCATTTAAACTTTGCTGCTTCAGTCATTAAATGTTTGTAGGAAGTTATTAGATTTCACAATGGAAGATACCACAGACAAGATGCAAGATTTTTCTACTGTGATAATCAAGGAACAATTTTGCATCTGAGCATTTCTGTCTTCAGAGGACCCTGTTAGACTGCAGCCAGCATGCATTTCATTTGTGGTTTTATGGAATATAAATGTATATTTCAGCACTTTTTCCAAAACTCATTAGCTCAATCAATTTTAATCCATTTTCTATCTTCCCCTAGGGTGAACAGTGGAGGAAAACATAGATAAAGGGAAGAAATTTAAACAATATCTGCAGATGGCATCTTCCAGCAGTAGCACCTCTAGCATCTGATAACCTCCCACTGACAGTCTTTCTCTTGGTAAAGGCTGTAACAAACTCTTGCTGGGCAAAAGAAAAATGTCAGGCACATTATAAAAGTCATAGCAAACGTATACTTCAAAATGCTGGAGGATTTATTGCGAGTATGTATTTCTCTTCTGTATTGCTAAATTTTGAACTCCCTAGATCTTTCATAAGAAAAATTAAATGGAGTCATATTTATATGACAAATTGTATGCTTTTATGTATAATTTCTTCAATTATTCTTTTGTTAGCAATGTACCAGAAAGAATAGTTACATACTCAGTTACCTAAAAGAACCTATCCAGGCTCAAATGCTTAGTACTGTGCTACCAGTTAAAGAAGAGAACTCTAGACTCCTCTTCCCAAAGGCATAATAAATAACAAAAAGCTTATATATATATATATTATTTTCTTTCTTAAGAAAAATAAAATATTTTTATGCTTTGTTCCAGCTAGCAAAGCTCTACTGCTTCTTGAATAGGAAAGAGTAATATTCAATAACTAGGACTTCTAATATCTACTAATATTTTTTGGTCTGTGGTACATGATGTACCTCTAATAATAAAGTAGCAAGCAAGTGCAATGTGGCGGGCGCTGTATCGAGAATACAAACGAATTGGTAGTCTTTTGAAAAAGAGTAAATAAGAGACCTCTAGTGCCCAACAAGATGGAGGGCTCCAATGCACTTGAAAGAGTTAGCACAGTGCAGCAGCTGAATTGTACATATCACTCAATTATTAAAATAATTCAATATAACTAAAAGCTTAATTCAAATATGTTTTTCTAACATTCAAATATACTAATAAGAATTACACTTGCAAACTGCTTTTCGAAAAAGGAACTCAAGATCTTTCCTTTTATCACTCGACTGATCCACTGTGCCTGACCCCACAGTAGAGGAGAGCTCAGAGGAGAAGGGGAGAGGAAAAAAAGAAAAAAAAAAAGAAAAAACAAAATAAAAACCCCAGACAACCAAACAAAAAACTCCAAATCCAACAACGAGCTCAGGGAATAACGTATCATAAAGAAGGTTCAACTTATCTCAACACCAGGGAGACTGAAGAGCAACCTTAGTTTTAGGTAAGACAAATGCACCAGTGAGCCATCAGGCTCCCTGAGACAGTTAACAAAGAGTAATGACTTCCTCAGCCGTCCAGTCCAGCTTCAGGCAGGGAGTGCCTACATGGCTCAGCCTGACTTAAAGTATAAAAACTGGACAACTAATAAAGCACATTGTGAAGACAATAGTTATTTGAGCTGGCTTTGACCCATGTATTCATTCCTTCCTGGTGACTGGAGGCACCTCGTGTGGTGATGGTGAGCATACAGACATTGGCAACAGGAATCATCTTTGTGTTGTGATTCAACTGTATATTCCAATTGCTTTATTATGCTTGTGTTGTGATTTCAGTACATTGTCGTATCACTCTTCGAACTAAATTCTCGTATAACACCAAATAAATCAAACAAGTAACTTGACATTAAGTAAATTTTGTAATAAATAAAATTTGATAATAAGTAGATTTGACATTAAACCCTCTTCATGTGGAATATGTAAAAGAACCTGGGCAGAGAGTGTCAGACTCTGACATACACTGGCCAAGTTTATTTTGCAGAAATGTAAGCTGTAATGTTTGTGTTTTCATATTCCATATTGTAGAAGAAGCTTTGTGACAACACATAGCACATAATGCTCACACATATGGATTTCAAAACAGCATGCCAATTACTATCAGGAGCATCAACATGTATGAATGAAGAGAGCTATATAAATTATAGTAATTGCTGAATAAACATAATAACCATGATCCTATTTAAAAATATTTAAAATTAATTAATTTATTTTATTCTTAAGTTCAAACACACAGGAGCCCATGGGCCACTCTGCAGCACTTTTTGTGCCTTAGGAATACTCAAGATGAAAGTGAGCCTCCAGCAGTCTCAGCGCTGAGCATCAGCTGGCACATACTTCAGAGAAGCAGCCTTATGGCATCACTCATGGTTATGCCTTAGCCTTAGCAACATCTTCTCTCATGATTTTGAAATACTCAAACAAAGCAGCAATGTTAATGGTGAGAAAGCAGATCCTAATGCCACAATAAAGTTCCTACATGCAACATGGCATGTCTACAACAGAGACAGTAAGAACACAAAAGCAGCTACACAGGGTCAGACCAAGAGCCCATATAATATACTGTCTCCAGTATGACAGGAGAAAGGGCAGTATGACCAAAGGAGGGAAGTTATAAACGTGTCAAGAATCCCTCAAAGGGGTCACCAAGCATGTGACTGTGAGTGAATCGTATTTGGCTTTCCAAAATAGGTTTGTGTCAGACTACCTGAAGAAAGCTCTTGCAAGAAACAAGTCCTCTTACAGATTAATAACAGGTTAAGAGATGGAAAATAAAAGGCAGGAATAAATTATTAGCCTTCACCATAAAGGGAGTTGCCGCATGGGTCCAGTAACAGTTTCTGTGTTCAACATATTCATAAATTATCTGGAAAAGACAGTGAATAAAGATTGGATAAAGATCGCTGGTGACAATAATTCAGCACAGTAAAAAGATAAGATGGACTATGAGGAGCTGCAGAAGGAGACAGATCAGCTGGATGGTAAAATAGACAGATTAAAGTCAATGTTGATAAAGCACAATGGTGCATATAGAGAAAATCAACCTTAATTAACCATACACACTAATGAGCTCTATGCTATTGATAGCTGTGTATCACTAAGGAAAAAAAATCCAGAGCCATAATGAATAGGATTTTGGAAACAGCTCTGTGCTCTGTGGTGGTCAAAACAATGAACAGAAGTTTAGAGAAGTTTAGGAATAGAGAATAAAACAGAAAACATCCTTTACTAATATATGAAAATATGCTTTAAACAAGGCATGCAGTTCTGATCGCCATATGTAAAAATGGATACAGCAGAACTTAGGAGGTAAAATGAAGAGAGACAAAATGTAAAGCATGAATAATAAACCTGTTGGTTATCCTTTTGCATAATATGAACACTTATGAGTAGCAGAAGAATTGATCAGGCAGAAGATGTAAAAGCAAAATAAGAACAATTTTTATTTTTTTTGCATACCTAGACAGTGACACTTACTAGTGTGTCGAGTGTGCTCTTTGTCTAAAGCAGAAAAGGAGCACTAAACCATTAAAGAGGAAAATCTGAATGCAACCTTGGGCTCAGGAAGCCCATAATCTGCGGATTGCTGGGAGGAAATACCAGGGGAATAATGACAGTGTGTTTGTCTGAAGTGATGTAGCCACAGTCAGAAGCTTGTGAATGCCTCACCTGCTGTGATTGTCATGGGCTGGAAATCACACTTTCCCATTTCCATTTCTGTCTGCAACTAGATTATCAGTTAGTGAAACCACGAACAAGGGAAATTCAGATATAAAATAACTGCCAGTCAGCTAGGAGTAGGATGCCAAGAACTAACAAAAACTCAAAAACTGCTTTTCCTCCTTCATGATTCTCCTCATTCTTCTGCATTCATTTTCCCCCATCTTTACTCAAAAGGCACATATTAAGTTCTTTCAGAAAACCTAGCTAATATGAATTTTATTTGCTGACTGAAAGCATTTTCAGGATGTATGTAGTATGTCCAGAACAAACGAGATCAGAAAGTTGTTTTCAAAAAGATGGTGGAAAACTATTACAGAGGAAAATAATGTAACCTTTTTCAAAGACCAGGATTTTTTTCCCCTTGTGTTCCAGAATATTTCTGAAACATACTAGATACTGACAACAGTAGAGTATGTTCACATAACTTGTATAGCAGTATTTTTCCATGTTCCTTGACAAAGGCAACAGTCTCAGAAATGATCACAAGAGTCCGAGCAGGGAAGTCATTAACCTACAGATGGAAATACTATATTTCAATAAAGAACACGAATTTTAATTTGCTATTTTTTTAAAAAATATGTAATTTAGCATATAAGTTTGATGTTTTGGATGCCACATTCTACACAGCTATAGAAGAATGTTAAAATGTGGGTTCAAAAAGCTACACTGTTCTTAGCTCTCACAAAAAAAATTAAGTCTCAAGATGAAAAATTAGAAATAGATCAGTTGGAACACTATCTTACAAGGTGAAATAACTTCAACTTAAATCTTTAATTAGTACAGCATTTAGTAATGTTAGTAAATTATCTTCTGTGCTTACAATCTTGGAAAGCATAATCTTAATGTAGCTGAGGCATCCCAAACTCTGTAAATAAGAAATGGAAAGGACCCACTTTATTATACTAAAATCCAGAGGAACATGTATTTTAATGCATTACAGCATGATCTTTAAATAACATCTATGACAGTTTTGTAAAATTTATTACCAAAGTAGCTATTTGCATTAACAGATTCCTGGATGTAATCACTCTCCAGACTTCAGCCCTCCCCGTCCCAGGTTTTCACTAATTTCAGCTGAAATTATTTGTGGTTTTGAAAAGGTCTGAACATCAGTTACAGACTTTTAAAACTCATTTTCAAGTACCCGATAGTGACAATCGTATTAGCTTCATCTCATTCTAGTTACTTCTTACATTTTCTTCCTTCCTGGATCTTTGGAAGCAATCAGCTGAAATGTACAAAGGAAGCGGGAAGTATTTACTTCTTGGGACTCATAGGAATAGTCTATAATTATCTGAGTGACTAAGACCTTTTCTCTAAAACAGCCACATTTACTAAGCCTTAATGCATTTCGTGACAGTGCATAATACAGAGCAGTATATTACTGCTGGAGTATAAACTGTGGGTCACAAAAAATGTAGGGTTCCCAGATTAACTGGGCCACAGGAATAAAAAAATGAAAAAATTGAAGAATTATCTAGGTGAGATGAACTCTAAATACAAGACAATAGCTGGTTTTATGCTGAGAGCACAAAACTGCAGAGCGAATAACATTGTTGACTGAAGGACATCAAATCAGGGTGCAGGGAAGCTTTGCACTAATCCTGTGTTGTAATGACAGCTTAAAAATTTGGTACTTTGATGAGTTCTGAGATTGACTTAAACCTCTTTAATTTGGCTTGCTGGTATTTAATCTTTTAACTTTTCATTCTTAATCAAAACTCAAAGCAGATCTTTAATCTTGTATGTATAAAATGGAAGATTAGAGGACCCTGACCTGCCTCTGGTAGACAGCTGTTTGCTTCCCCTTCTCACTCTCACAGTAAAAGCAACTCAGAGTCATTTCAAACCAGTAGAAAGGTCTTAGGAGAAGAGGGAAAGTATATAAATGTTATCTTACAGAGAAGAATTGGAACACTTCTTTCTTTTCAGTGAGGAATTAAAATCCATCAGAGCCTCTGCATGTGTTTCTTCTAAAACATTAATGTGACAGGAAAATAATTCTGCTTTGGCCAAATTTTTTACTGAAGAGGGAGAGCTATATTCAGATTTCCATTGCCTCTAGAACACCTGAGACATTTATAGGTTTCGGTGCCTACTCAGGGCACAATACACAAGTGTGAGTCAACTGCATACTCGGTACAATGCTAGGAATTGTCTTTACTGATTAAAAAAATCTGTGAGGTTACTTCTACCAAACATATCTGGTTTTATTGTAAAGTCTTTGGGGTACGGACAGGCTTTTATTGAACAAGAAACGTGTACAGCAGCTCCTTTAAGATGGTTAGGCACTCTTATGTACCAAAAAGCCTGTTTAAACCTATTTAGTGTTTGAAGGAGATCATGGTGGCATGAGTCAGGGCACCTTAGATGACCTCAGCTGCAGGGACCTCACAGTGGGGATTTATGGTAGCTGACAGAGGAGTTTGAACCAGCACTTCAGCAGGCATGCAAGGCATCACAGGGTGCTATAAGGTCTCCTTTCCTCTTTCTGGGTATTTCTAGCCATCTGGAGCACCCATGCAAACTCCAGATCAGTGTGTTTGAAGAGGCAGAGTAAAGGCCCAGGGGACACTGGGCTAGAGGCTTCCCAAGCCACCAGGCTACTTTTCCCTCTGACCAATGTAGTCATTCATCTCACTTTGCCACAGCAAGACAGTCCCACTCCAGGGTTTTGTCTCAGACATGGCATGAAGAGAAGAATCATTATGATATGGGTGATTTAATTAGTCCAAAAGCAAGTGCATACTGGGCATTGCTAATTGCAAGAGACATCTGGGATGAAAGGGAAAGTCACTTCTCTTCTTTTGTGAACTTGATTTATTCCCCCTGTGCTAAGCTCCTTTTCTTGTGCAGAAACCTCCATGCCTCTGAGTTGCCTGACAAAACAGCTGTTGATTTTCACTACACATAGCTGAGCTGAAGTCATTTAATGGCAAAAAAATCTTTATCAGCTGCATTAGGAGAACAAAAATGTTGATTTCACAATTCATTTTCAATTCCTTGCACTTTCTATCCTGGAAACACTTTACATCATTGTTAGTGATGGTTATCTTGGTTTATTTGTTCCTAAATAACTCAAATTACTTAAAGAGTGGAAAAGTCTATGGAAAAGTCATTTCCTGAAGTTTAATGAGAGTTTTGAACTATTTTCAACTTAGTTTGGTGCCAGTGAGCTAGAATTAAACTTTTCTTAATCTGGATTGTTTCCTTAAAGAGCACATACAGCTGGATAGAACAGTAAAATTTATTTGGAGTTTTATTTAAAGGCAGGGGAAAAGGTCAAAAGGAAAAAGACATTTTTGATAGAGGCTAGCAAATAGATAGGCAAGTAGATAGGGATGGTGAGGGTCAAACTTAGAGCTTCAGCACAGCTTGTAAGCTCAGCTGACAATCTTTAAGGTATATTGGATATACAAGCACTGTTTGGACACTAAGGCAGCCTCAACCACTGAATCAGCCTGTTTATAGGCTTCTGTTACATACAATGGGGCTAATGTTTACTGGTTCTGCAACACTTGTTAAAATCCATTTGCTAACATTTGAAACAGATATGACTAGTAACATTAATCTGCTATCCAAAATCCCGAACAGGAACAAGACTTTACTTTTTAAGTGTTCAATTCAATGTAAATTTATCTGAAGAATATCTGAGAATTATAAAACCAGGAGACTTAATCTGCTCTTCACATTGAGTTTTATCCGATTGTCTAGCACCCTCAAAATGTGTGATGCCCACAGTCCCTATAATGAATAAAACTTTAACTAAACAAAGTATCTCCCTGTGGTTTTTCAGATTTTCTTTTGGTCTGTCTAATGATGCCAAGATGTCTCCTGATGAACAGTTGCAGGATGACTAGAAGCTCAGCAGACTTCTGATCAACTTACCTCATCCAGCTAACACAGATGTCTATGGGCTGTCTGGACATGCCCACCAATTCCACTTGGCCTGATGCTGAACTATGGGTGTACTCACTTATCAGACCTGTGGACGCACACTTGGATGAAAGCACTGCAGAAGGCACCATCCAGCAGCTACTGAGACCTGCTTCCAAGCTCACCATCTGGATAGGCGAGAAGTCTGATTTCAAAGCTAACTTTACAATGGCCTTTAAAATGCAACACCAAAATCGTCCATGTCAAATTATACAACACAGGAAGAACCACTTCCTTTTAGCATTTCGTAGGTTCTCCTAATTTCAAGCTTATTTCCTGATTAATTTTTCCTGAATTAAGAATTCTTGTTTCCCTTCACAAACTTGTTTTGATTCTTCTGATCTACTTACTGACTACAGTATGTTTTCCTGTTTGTTTCACCAGTATGATCATTCCCAATTTTGCTTGGTTAGCTATTGGCTTTCTTTCAATACATAAAGAGTGTTTTGTTGTGCACTGCTTTAAAATGTCTTCTTTTCATCTGAAGTACCTGTTATCCAAGTTAATCTGATTCCTGGAATGAGACATCTTCTGAGAAAAACCACCATGAAGCCCTTAAACTACACTACTCACATCCACTTTCAAGCTTCCCTGAGTGAAGTTGGAGAGCTGCTAAAGCTTCAGTACCATAATTTAAAGTTATCTTTCCCAGTTTTACTAAGTTGACTAGTGACTTTCCATTGCAATGTCTAAAGGGTGAATTGATGTCCAGTGCTATAACAACCCTTCTCTTAGTCATGCCTCTACTTCAGGCATAATACTAAGTGCCATCAGGTATGTGAGACACCACATGAGCCTAACAGATAGGACATATGGGAGATCCACATACCTGAAATGGTACTAAACACCTATCTTTAGGCAATCAAACCCCTCTGCCAGCATCACTGATGGCAGTAGCAAAGTTAATAACAATCACAGATATTTTACCTTAGAGTTCTGTGCAGCAATCAAACTACTTATTGCAATTACTGTTCCCACAGGGAGCCCCACTCCTCTGAATTTCCTCACACCTGGAAGAATACAGAATTCGAAAGTGCATACACTGAGCTTTTCAATCTAGGCTTAGTTCATTCATTATATCTCAACAACAGTATTCCTTGTCAGTTAGCAAGATGCTTCAATTTGTCTTAATGCTCATTTTGCAATTTTGTTATGAAGTCATGTTATAATCTACATTTTTGTGCCCTCATGCCAGATCCACTAACATTGCAGCCACATTACTTAGTCACGAGAGAGTTCAAGCCTCAGAGCAGAGCTGCAGAAACTATCTGACTTTATGATTTTCATGCTAGCATCCTTCTGCAGAAAAGAGCCGAAACCCACACATCATGTGCACCATAGGGGACCAGATGAGAGGTGACAACAGCTCTATGCCATTACAGAGCAGATCTAGTCTGAACATGCAGGGGGATTGCAAATAGCGCATATATTTTGGCCACAGCAATGACTGCTGACTTCCCTGCTTCAGATTACCTGTGAAGGAGGTCAGGGATGGGGATGCTGAAGCTGTAACCCTCTGAGCTACCATTGTAATTTGTCCTGCCACAGCAGTTTATCCATTTACATCCCTGACTGCTCAGTTCTAATGTTGAAGACAGTGGGAATAATGGAACATATCACAAAAGCACGTATTTTGATGATCATCATTTAGCAGAAAAATAGGGCTGTACCATACCTAGTGCAATTTACAGTTTAGAGTTGCAATTGTAAAAATCTGAAATGATTAAGCCATTTTAAAAACTGTGTGGGAGGTGTCTTGACTAATACTACATCACTTCTTCCTGTGTTTTACTTCCTATCTGAATATCACAAAATAGGTTTTAGAGGGGATAAAAACAGCAAATCAGCAAAAGCACAAGACTTCTCTTAAGTCTTGCACAATATTTTTCTGACTTTTATATATATATATATATAAATATATATAAATAT
>NW_010160174.1:16382-24459 GCF_000695765.1 Mesitornis unicolor | reverse complement strand
AGGGCCGGTGCAGGATGAGGCAGTCACCTGCCCGCCCTGCTCAGAAGCGAGGGTGTGGATGAGTGAAACGGTTATTTCAGGGCCCAGGGCTTTACTCCAGGACATGCAGGCCTCTGGCAGGGTCTGATGGGCCATCTGAGAGAGAAAGTGACCCGTGGGG
The DNA here is from genome assembly GCF_000695765.1 of Mesitornis unicolor. Lineage (NCBI taxonomy): Eukaryota > Metazoa > Chordata > Aves > Mesitornithiformes > Mesitornithidae > Mesitornis > Mesitornis unicolor. Next base: position 24,299 of record NW_010160174.1, on the reverse strand, counting down.
AGTGCCATAGAGAGCCCCTGGGGGAACTTCTCTGGATGGCTTTTTACGAGGTCAAATTTAATCGTGGTAATGCCCTTTCCTGCCCAGGATCCACGTGGGAGAGGTGTGCTTTGGCTCAAGGCCACCTGGGTGACAAAGGACCTGATTGGAAACCCTGCAGACAAGCTCCAGGCAGAGTTTTAGGTAAATAGAATTCAAATTTGGGCTTAAAGACAGGCATGTGCTTGGCTGCTTGGCTGGGCTGGTATCCTGACAGCTGTACTTGCCAGTCTGTTAACGCTGCCTGTGGCTGTGTTTAAAACTCATCAAATAATTGGCTATGAATTTGACTATTTTCTGATAGGCTTTGGAATTACACACTTAATTTGAAGACCGGGTAAATGAACCGCTGTGTTTAGTTGAGGGTTCGGTATCAGCCACCTTAGGAAAGGTCAGGTTACCAAACATCACACAGCCAGCACCAGAGGAAAGGCGCTCTGCAAACCACACAGCGTCTGTATTTGTGCACTATTGGACGACCTGTGTACATCTTGGTGAGGCAGTAGGAAGCGAAGGGCAACCAGAGGTTTCCAAGTTGCAGGAGCGTTCATTGGTGGAAAGGAACCAGCCTGATGTGTTTAATCACATACTGAGGAGATGGAAGAGCACGACCTTTGATTTCCCGAGTGTAATTGAGAGGGAAGGGCCGTGGTGTTTCTTGGAATGTAACCTGAAACAATCAGGACAAACCTCAGTTAACACAATGGGAAGTTAACAGGTTTACACGGGTGAATTTGAGAGAATGGATGACTCCTTTTCTGTCTTATTTGCTACTGTTTGTAGTTATTTTTCTGTATTATAGTCACATCTTGGAGCTTCTTTCATGGATCTCATTGCAAATTCCATATGAACTCCAAGTTCCTAAGGAAAGTGAATTAGCTTCTGTGAAAGACAGTCATTTTTCTTGCCTTGATAAGACTTGGGAGAATGTCACAGCCTGGTTTCAGCCTATTTGTAGGCAGCAGTATTTGTCCAGAACGCTTCCTATCTCTGGGTCACCTTTGGACAAAAGTAATGAGGGGTACAAGCACAGCCTGGGTGTGGGACCATGTGGGCTCAGAGCTGGGTGAGATCTTGTTCCTTTTCTTGCTGTCTGCGGCCACTCCCATATCTCGACTGCTACTGAAGCAGGTGTGGACTTGCCTGGGAAGCCTTCTTTCTTCACCAGGTTTCGGTATGCAGTGAGACAGACCCGTCAGCTAAGATGGGCTGGGCCGTGTCCCCTCTCTCATGTTGCAGGATGAGGAAGCAGGGGGGGAAACTGGTGTTGCTAGGAAGGACCTAGAGATCAGCGTTTGGGTGCTTGTGCAGGTGGACTTGCTTCGGTGTGGGTGCAGCTGGGAGTGCTGCTGCAGGAGGCACAGGGACCCCTCTTGCTGCTGAGCTTTTTCTGGGTAAGGCAGGGAGGGCTTTTGCAGAGATGAAGTGATTTATGTGGAAATTAAAGAAGATGACAAGCAAAGAAAATGAGGGAGCAAGTGCAAGAGAAGCATCCTAGGGGACCACATACTGTAGGACTTTTTCTGTGCAGGTTTTTTCCCCTGTTGCCATAGTTTACTGCTGGTGTTTTCCTCCTGTCCCCTCTCCCTTTGAACAGAGCAGATGGAATGATACTGACCCGTTTGTGCCATGGGGCTCAGATGCTCCATCACCCTGTGCTCGTGTGGTGTGTGTGAGGCAGCACCCTCTGCTCCCTGCATATGCAGGAGTTTCATCTGCTAATGCCTGTCGAGGATTAGCTGCTTCACTGCCAGGTGCTGCATCTCATTGCCATGTTACTCGTTTAATTAAAGCCCAAACTCCTTCCACATGTAGGTACCTGCAGAGTGGTTACTTCATCTGTCCTTAAACCCAGCACAAACCCTTACAATGCAATGGTTTCCGTTTTGATTTAGGAAACAGGAAGAAGAAACATTAAGGGACCCACTGATGAACTCGTGCAGGACAGGGTGGGCTCACATGGTGGCTGCAGTGCCCCTCTGCACCTGACACTTGTTGCCAGGACCTATCCTGCCCTTAGCATGGGATCCTGGCATTTCAGGGGCACCTGCACAGCGGGCAGGGAAGGCCACGCTCACCCTGGGGCTGCAGTGACAGAAGACTCCAGGATATCCATGCAGACAAGTCCTGACACTGGGGTCGCATCCCAGGGCACAGCTGCTGCCGCAGGCAGCACCAAACACATCCCACAGAGCTCCTGGAGTCAAACCTGTGGGCAGCTCTGCTACCACTCCGTGTGACACACGAGACACCCGTGTGCACAGGTGGCTGCAGCTTGTGCCTCTGAGCTACACGGTTGCAAAACAGGGGAGCCGAATAAACTCAGAACAGCAAATTCCAGTTCTGAGTTTCCTTTTAGGGCTCAGCGATACTATTCCTGTGAGCTGGCAGAGCAGACAGCATTGCTCAGCCAACTGAGTGAAGCAAAGGACTGTATCAAAAAAAACCTGAATGAGTCAAAAGGAGGAGCAGACCATGAGTAACAAGTCAGGCGGGCAGGGATTGCTGTGCAGCAGGCTCGTATCAACAGAGAGCTTGCATCACTGGCAGGAGTCGATGTGTAGTCTGTAACCATCTGTGGGTTTGGGGATCAGAGCGGAGTTGTGAAGTTTGGAGGCAGCAGAAGGCAAATTCGGGAGGGAACAATTGGATCACCACCAGGACAGAGAAGTGTAGCAGAAAAAATTTCCACTCCGGTGTCCCACACAGTAAGAGCTCATCACTGAAAAGTGACTGAGGGAGGGAGTTGATAACTGAGACAAAACGGGGCATGCGAATGGTGCCAGCTACGCAGAGTCCACAGGAGTCACTGTGTAGTCTGTAACCATCTGTGGGTTTGGGGATCAGAGTGGAGTTGTGAAGTTTGGAGGCAGCAGAAGGCAAATTCGGGAGGGAACAATTGGATCACCACCAGGACAGAGAAGTGTAGCAGAAAAAATTTCCACTCCGGTGTCCCACACAGTAAGAGCTCATCACTGAAAAGTGACTGGGGCGGGGAGTTTCCTTTGAGAGAGGAGGGAGTTGATAACTGAGACAAAATGGGGTATGCGAATCGTGCCAGCTACACAGAGTCCAAATGCAGGGTCTCAAGGTGGCTGTAGTCAGAAATAAGCCTAAGCCTTCGACTTTTACATTTGCAATGGAGAGACAGGATAAACAGGGGCTCAGCCATTGCATTCAGGGCAGTTAGTATCAGGCAGGTTGCTCTGGGAAGGAACAGGACCTTCTCCAAGTGCCTTTCTCCTTCATCTTCAGTCTCCAGGAGTAGGCTGAAGTAAGCACGAAATGAGTGCTGAAAGCGTACTTGAAAAGGCTGCAGTTTGGGCAGACAGCGCAGTGCTCTGAGGTGAGGATTGTTTCTGTTTCCTGTTTTTCTTTCATGGCTGTAGAAGCCTAAAACTAAAACTGCAGCGGCTGCGCTGGGAAATGACTCCAGGGAAGCACTGAACCTTGATTTTTAGCTTGAGTCTGAATGGCAGAGTGCCTGCCTGGAGTGTAGGAGAAGAAATAGCAGAAGCGTAGAAAGCTCTTTGGGGACCTCCGAGCTGATTAAATAGCCCTTGAAGAAAGCAAATAGCTGTGGTGGTGCCCCAGGGGAATTTGTCAAACCCCTAAGCTAAACTTCATGGAAAGCTGGAGAGGCCTTGCAGTAGCTTCTAAGAGGGAATGATGCTTGGAAGTTTGGCTAGCCTGGGATAGGAATGACCATCATCTGCCCTCAGGATGTCTTCCTCAGTAGGTAAACTGTGAATGCCCACAGGAGATTGCTTCCTTCTGGTGAAGAAGGGTGCATCTTTCTAAAAGTCATTCACTGGTTCAAATTTAGCTAAGGTGAGAGTTGTGTTTGTGCTCCAGGAAAGACCCACCCTGTCCTTGACACTTTTTGCTGTCAGTGCCACAGCTCTTGGCTCACCACAGCTCCTGTTTCACTGGCTAAGAGAGCAATATTCGGGAAATAACTTACCCTTGAAGAATACACCGTGCTAAAAAGATCCCATTTAAACTGTTTTCTCTTTTAATGAGGCCTTGACTGAACCGTTCTCTGGTCACTGATTTGGACCAGAATTTGTAAGTGTGGTGGACTGTTTGCCTTTTGGTGTTTGCACAGAGAAACCAGCCAGGCTTGCATAACGTTTTTGTGGGAAAACGGGAAAGGAGTCAGGATGGGACGTTTGTGATGGGAGATGGGAGAGGCCTGAGAGGGTAAACCAGTGTGGCAGATGCACCCACGCCACTAAAGACCTGAGAAAGACCCAACAAAGACAGTGCTAAAGTTTCTGGCCCTGGTGGCGCCAGGACTGCCTCCCTCACAGCTCAGGTCTGGTCCACACAGTGGGGGTCAAAGGTGGGAAAGTTGGGGTCCTCAGCCAAGAGGGGGTGACACGACCATGGATTGACCACAGATCAGGTTTGACCAGGGTATCAATGGGGCCCTGTCAGAGGACTCATTGGAGTCGGTCCTCCTCGGAGCAGCGGGTCTGCAGTCGGGGACTCTCCCCTTGAGTTGGGACACCACTTAAGGTAACTTCTTGAGACTGAGAGCCCTCCCTTTATTAGGTGAGGGATTGCACATTTTGGATCATCGAGCCTAAAACATAAGAATTCTGAACTCAGCTGTGTCTGGTAATATTCCCCAACCAGCATCTCGAACCTGTATCTGTTAAATGTCAGTGGGATGTTGTTTTGGTGGGTGAAGTTTTGTCTGCTTCATTTCAGTTGCAGATTAAAGCTTGTTTGAGTTCATTATTCGTGTGCGTGTAGCCATTTTGGTGCCATTCGGTGACATTCAGGAACTGAAAGATGTGTGTCAATGTGGGTCTGATGAGCCAGGAGAAAACAGAGATGTAAGGGGAGCTGGGATGAGCAGGGTGTTGGGCAGCAGAACAGGGCATGGGAGGGGATCCAGTGTGGCAGAGAGGTTAATGACTCACCCCCCTGCAGTTGTTATTTCTTCTGATGCACACAGCTGGCTGAAAGTTTAATTCTGCAGTTAGCAGAGAAGTAGATACCTGCATTTATTCTTTTTTTTTTAGTTACAAAATACATGTAGGGTCATATTTCCAGTTGTGTGAGGGAATCAAGCAGCAAAACACCATTTCCTCGCTCGTGGCTCCAGCCTTACAGCCAGTGCCAGAGCTGGTTTTCTCTAGGTTTCAATCAGGGCTGACTAGCAGATGGTCCTAGCTTTGGTTGGAGCCTTCTTCTCTGTGCTTTATCTGCTTTTTGCCGTGTCCTCCACCCACACGGTTCAAATTTAGGGACATTGCCTCTCCTTTGGGTAGTGACTTGTGCAGTGTTTTGGAATGGAGATTGCTGTTTCACTGTGGCAGAGCTGGGCTGTATTGTACAGTTAGCTTAAGGCCAACAGCAACATCCTCTCACTTTCACTGTGTTTCACCCAACCCATGGCAACACCTGCGTATCTGGAACCTGAGCTCTGGCCCTGTCCTTGTGCTCTCACAGGGGAACTGCGTGGTGATGTCTTCTCAGGTCATTTACTATCCCTGTAGGACTGACAAAGGCTGCAGCTCCAGGAACTCTTGGATTTGCCACTTGGAGAAACTGATATGGATAACAACTATCCTAGCAAGAATGGCAAGTTCGGTCCTCCACCTTCACCTTGTACCTGTGTCAGTTCTGTGGTTCAGTAGAGCAGAAGAGGCAGGTTTGGAAATGAATGCTAGAGTTGTGGGATCAGTTATTTTATCGTCATTCTTGGCTTATGTTGGCTTTTGTCAATGGAAATACGTCCTGGCAAAGTCTGTGGCCAAGTACTGGCAGAATGGAGGGCATTAAGTGCATATAAACTGGGGCAGCAGTGGTTGGAAGCAAGATAATCCCAGTTGCAGCTGATCTCCTGTTTAGTCCCTGTGATACGTTGTTAATCACCCACACTGCTTCAGCTTCCATGTCCATCCTCCATGGACATTGATTGTCACTCATGCCTATTGCTGCTAAGCTTGTGAGTGATGAAGCAGCATAGGAGAAACAGTTTTAGGTGTCAGATTCAGTTGCTTTCTGTCAGTGCTTCCTGCATCTAAACAGGCCTCAGTCTCCTAGGTTCAGGGCTCCCTAGGACACTCATTTCTAGCCCCTCCATCTCCAACACATCAGGGTTTTGGTCTCCCCAGCTCTAGCAGTGAAAAGGGCCCTGTGGCTGTAACCTGTGACCAGAGTCTGTGCCTTTTGTACCCGTGTTGGGTGATGTTGAGCCAATGAGTTGATTTTGTTTGTGCCTGCCTTGCTCAGTCCATAAAAGGAGGGAGCGAGACCATTACCATCCCTCTCCTCTCCCCTCCCTATCCAGGATGAAGTGAAAGGCTGCATCTGTGAGGTATAAACAAAGCCCTAATTTACATTTAAATGCCTGTGATATCGCTGTAGCAGCAGAGTTGTACGAGTGAAGCCTTCCTTGTGTGCAGGCAGCTTGTGTCAGCAGAACAGAGCTCTTTTTTGAGCAGAACTTTTCCAAGCACTATCAGCTAAATCAGCAAAAACATTGAATACCAATATAACTGCATCCTCATTAGAACCCAGAGCCTCATGATCTTTAATTCCCAACTTCTTTTTAGGTGCTTAATTACTTTTGAGGATCTGAGCCGACGACTTCTGGCACTATGGAAGTGACCCCAAACCCTTCTCATCGGTACCCTGGTGAACAGGTTCAGAGCAGACATGGTCTTACTTTATCAACGCCTGTAGAGTGCTCTGAGAAACTCTGGTGAAGAGCACTGAGCCTGGCAGAGCACGACCAGGCTGCTATGGCAAACTCTGGGGAGAACCATGACTGCTTCTGCTGCTGCTGCTTCTGACAACACTGTTGGTACTGCAGGAGGCTGGACAGGTTCCTCCTCCTTCACCTGGTCCTGTGTGAAGAACAGAACTGAAAACAGTGTTCCCTTGAAAATGTGTCTTGGTTGATCATTTTCCTAGATTTAATTTCATTTCTTCCCTCACTGATGCTATTACAAAGGTGGCACATCAGAGGACAGCATGCTGCAGAGAAGAGATACCACTATCTCTGTATCTATCTATCTCTGTATCTATCTATGTATCTATATATATATGTATCACGGTACTCTAGCACCTGAGCAGTGACCAAGCCTTAGCTTGGAGAAGGAAGGAAGGAAGGAGCAGTTTGTTCCCTTTCAGGTACCAAGCACAGTTTTGCAAGTTCTCATTCTCTTGCCTCTCCTCTTTAGAAAATCTGGATGAAAGGAGATAGACAAGTTGACAAAAAACATAACTAAAGGGGCTTTTTTCTTTAAATGCTCAGCTTGCTACCTGCAGAATGAGTAAGTTTAGCTCACTGATCCAACAGAAGATTATCCTGCGGAAAATTGACTAGTTTTCATTCAAATCAGTGAACTGAACTGACTTGTGGCTGAGGGAAGATGGCCATGTGTTAGATGTAAGGGGAAACTACCCCTTCTGTGCAGTGAATTGCTCTTGGATTACAAATCTGGTACTTAGGTGATGGGAGCACAGAGAGATCCAGCAACCTGAAACTCAGTCCAGAGAAAAAGGGCAGTACAGAAAACAGAAGGCAGCTGCCTCTCCTTTTGGCAAGGATATTATTATTTGGATAGAAGAGAGAGAGGCTTTGCCATCTAGAGCAACAGGGCTATGATGGGGGAGAGAAATTGAATGTAATCATGGAATCACAGAATGGTTCACGTTGGAAGAGACCTTAAAGCTCATCCAGTCCAACCCCTGCCATGGGCAGGGACACCTCCACCAGCCCAGGTTCCCCAGGAAAGAAAAGATCTATTAAGGCAACCACACTTTTTATCAAAAAATGTATTTTTGATTGTATTTTGATTGTTTTTTTGACAAAAAAATGCTAAATATTCATCCTCATGGCAGCTTTTGTAAAAG
>NW_010160174.1:0-16133 GCF_000695765.1 Mesitornis unicolor | reverse complement strand
TTCTTGGGTTGGAGGGCCCAGAGCTGGAACCAGTACTCCAGGTGGGGTCTCACCAGAGCAGAGTAGAGGGGCAGAATCACCTCCCTGGCCCTGCTGGCCACACTGCTTGTGATGCAGCCCAGGATGTGGTTTGTCTTCTGGGCTCCAAGCTCACATTGCCAGCTCATGTTGAGTTTTTGACACCCCCAAGTCCTTCTCCTGGGGACTGCTCTTGAGCCATTCTCAAGATAATAATCCTTAACTACCCATAACTGGGTAGTTTAAAACTTTCTATTCAAAATAAAGCACGTAAAAGCCATGCTCAACTTGGGGAAAAGAAAAGGGCTAAAGGCTGTAGCCTACTGGAGGAGAAATCTGCCCCAGGACCAGGGCTGGACACTTGGACTTCCATTCAAGAGCCGGTGTGTGACAGCAGACAGCACAGCTCACCCTGTGAGTGTTGAACAGCATCAGCCGAGCAGGCTGTAAGGCTGGCTCTGCGCTTGCCCCCCAAGTGCAGGGTAGAGATGTCTGGGCCTGGCACCTTACACCTGTAAGAGGCAGCTATGGGAAAACAGCAATATTCACGGTAAATGCATCTGGAAGGTGCTGCAGGCCTGAGCGGCTGCTGTATCAGGCGTGGCCATAAGAGGGAAGTGTGTGCTCAAGCATTGGGTGCCTTTCTCTGGGCTGCCTGGTCGCAGGCTCTGCCTGGGTCCCACCTCCTGTGCAGGGCTAAAAGCAGGGCCTGTGCCTCTGGGGACCCCGGAGCTCTGCCACAGCCAGGAGTGCAGGCAGCGGTGGTGGAGATGGAGACAGGGCAGCAGGGTTGGGAAGGTGAATTGCCACTTGTAGGTGTCTGTCACTTGCTGAAGGTAGGGGAGGATGAGCTGTGCAACCCTGACCAGTCCTGGGAGAAATGGGGCTGCCTTTCCAGAGGTGCTGGGCAGCCAGGAGGGGAAATCTCCCTTCAGTCATATCCTCAGGCAGGTACATCAGATCGCTGTATTAACTGGGTCATGTTCAGATTAGGGCATTCAGGCTTGAGGATGTTGGTGTTGGGGTGCTTTTAGGAAGGATAGGGGAGCTCAAGAGAAGGAGAGCTGAAGAGAGCAGGGTGAGCTTTTGCTACATCCTTGTTAAAAGTCACCATAGTAAAAGGCAGATAAGTACATTTTGTGCCATGCAATACGGGAACTTGAGACTCCAGCAAGTTTGTGCTGGCTCTAACTGGGTCATGTTCAGATTAGGGCATTCAGGCTTGAGGATGTTGGTGTTGGGGTGCTTTTAGGAAGGATAGGGGAGCTCAAGAGAAGGAGAGCTGAAGAGAGCAGGGTGAGCTTTTGCTACATCCTTGTTAAAAATCACCATAGTAAAAGGCAGATAAATACACTTGTGCCACGCAATACGGGAACTTGAGACTCCAGCAAGTTCATGCTGGCTCTTGTGGGTCCTGTGAGCTGGAGCTGTCACGTCCATGTGGCTGAGGAGTTCCTATCTGTCACCTGGAATGGCTGAGGCCAGGTCTGTGCCCACCACAGTAACACTGCCCAAGCTCTCACTGTGCCAGCACCTTTTGGAAGAGCTGAAGGAAACTGTTGTAACAGTGATGGCTCAGGAGAGGCCCCCTGGCTGTGTTGGGCAGTGTAAGAGTGAGCTGAATTTCATCTGTTTGATAGGGGTGAAACCTGGCTGTTGTGCAGTGGAGGAGGGTAAGAGTGAGCTGAATTTCATCTGTTTGATATGAGGTGATACCTGGCTGTTGTGCAGTGGAGGAGATGGGGACTCAGCTCATGGCTCCTCTCTGCCGTGCTCCTGCCATGCTATGAAATCAGTCACTGCTTCAGCAGGAACTGAGCCGTCCTGCAGGGACCACAGGGTGCTTTGAGGAGAAAGGGAATTGAGAATGATTTCCTATAGTTACCTGCCAGGACATGTGAGCAGCAGGGTCCAGTCAGGAGCACCAAATGACCTGACCACCGGCTTCACGTGAGTTGGCACAGCAGAGAGGCACAGCCTTCTTACAGATCTGCTTCTGCTTCTCAGGGAGGAACTGAGCCGTCCTGCAGGGACCACAGGGTGCTTTGAGGAGAAAGGGAATTGAGAATGATTTCCTATAGTTACCTGCCAGGACATGTGAGCAGCAGGGTCCAGTCAGGAGCACCAAATGACCTGACCACCGGCTTCACGTGAGTTGGCACAGCAGAGAGGCACAGCCTTCTTACAGATCTGCTTCTGCTTCTCAGGGATGTATTTTCCTTAGAGGCAGAAACAGAGGAAAATGAATGAGACAGAGCTGAATTCATTCCTTGTTCATGCCACAGCAACAAACCAAAATGCATCCAAGAATAAACTCTACGAGAGCCGTAGGAAGGTGCTGTGGCAAGGCTGGGGGGGACAGGGTGTGTGTGCCTTTTGGCAGCTGGCTGAGCATGATCTTATGCTTCTAAAGCATCTCATGCCTCTGCAGCAGAGGAACCTATGGCTGTAGTAGTGGGGACTGTAAGCCTGGCTGGTTATCCAGAGGCATGGGAGATAGGAGAGAGCTGAGGGAATGTGAACTGCTCCAAACATGCGTGCTGTGCATCACACGGGGCAGGGGATGTGCATGTGGGCACACGTGCAGTGTGCTGCCTGTGCTGTGACCGGGCAGATGTGCCAGGAATGTCTGCGACACAAGAGGTTACTCTGCAGTTAAATGAGGTAAAGCATTGCCATGGAGACTGCGCTTTCCTCTCCTTGCCAGATGCTGGGCTCCCAGGCAATAGCGTTTGTGTGTGGTTCTGAAATCCTCAGAACTCGGCCTCTTTTGAGAATGGATGAGGATGGTGCTCTCCCGACTTTAGGAGTGGTAAATGTGGCGATATGGGGATGGTTTCTGCACAATCCATCTTACAGTAAAAGGGGGCCACTCTATGGGTTCCACTTACACTGGTGGCTGGTGCAGTAATGGCTTTAAACTGGAAGAAGGCAGATTTAGATTGGATATCAGGAAGAAATTCTTTACTGTGAGGGTGGTGAGACACTGGCCCAGGTTGCCCAGGGAAGCTGTGGATGCCCCCTCCCTGGCAGTGTTCAAGGCCAGGTTGGACGGGGCTTTGGGCAACCTGGTCTGGTGGAGGTGTCCCTGCCCATGGCAGGGGTTGGACTGGATGGTTTTTAAGGTCCCTTCCAACCCCAAACCATTCTATGATTCTATGACAGAAGGGCTGGGATTTGAAGTACTGTGGTACATTATGGTTCTAGCTCTCTATGTCCACACGGTGTTCTCAGGAGCAGTGAAGTCTGAACCAGTTGCCAGTTCTTGGGCACCTACTGTGTGCAGAGAGCTGTCTGTTGGAGGACCTTGCGTCCACACTCAAGAGAGGTGCTGTAGGGAGCATCACAGTGAACAGCTTCAGCCCTTGCACCACCAGGAGCTCGTAGCTCACCAGCGATGGGCACTGTAAGACTCCAAGGACAGACACGTCAGGCCTCCTTGTACCTACTGTATTCATACTCACTGTTAGTGCCCACATGGAGCATGTTTTCTGTTCATTCTTGGTTGGATCAGATCAACTCTTGGCAGAAAAATTATGGCAGCATCTTCCAGGTACCACAGGAGCTAAGGTGTGTTCCTCAGAGGCCTTATTCCTTTCATCCTCAGAGGCCTTATTCCTTTCATCTTTGGAGGCCTTATTTAGTTCATCAACCCTCTAGGTTTAGTGCTCAGTGGTCTGTGGGGCCATATAAATCACCTCTCTCCTGTGCTCTCAGTTAAAGGTTTGGGGAGGTGGTCTCTTTGTGGTCTATGGGGAAAACTTGGTGGAGGAAAGGCTTTGTGGCCTGAAAAGCTTGGAACTGCTTGGTTTGGAGAGGAATACTGATGCATCCCGCCCAGACCCATGTGCAAAGAAAGAACAATCCAGGTAGATGGTCACGCTGGTGCTGTAGGCTGAAGTGCCACGAGAGACCAGAGATGCTGTAGACCAAGAGGCAGGTCGTCACTAAAGCGTTACAGACATGCAGAGCCCATCTAGAGGCAAAGGTTTGGTGCTCCTCCTCACCGATGTGACCACTGCAGCATCTTTCCTTGAGCACTCACCTTTTCCCTTTAAGGGTTTTGTTTAAAGCACAGAAAAGCATGCAGCACACTGACAAACAGCTGCTGTCATGTCGCAGAGGGCTGACAAAAGAACAAGTGGCTGCACTTCAGTGGAGGTGAAGCAATCTCTCCACGCAGCAGAGATTTGCTAATTTGCACGGTCGTGAGGTCTCATTGGAAATATCTTTTTAAATGAAAAAGCACGGAAATTATGCAAAACGGATTTGAGCATATTCCAGGAGATAGTTAAATTTTTCATAGTGAGAAACCAATAATAGATCAGTCTGTGTGCTGTGAACATCTCACCAGAAAAATGCACCACGGGAGCCTTCTGCTCCTGTTCTTGGCTGAGCACTGACCTTGGCTATTAGATCTCAATTAAGCAAGTCTGTGACTGATGTTTCTCTCTCTCACTTTTCTGCTGCAGAAAATAATACTCAATGAGTCAAACACTGAGTACTTGCACACTTACTGTCCAGATGGGGCCCGTGGTTTCTCAGTAGGTTCTATGTCACCTGAATAAACAGCATTTCTTGTGCGAATTCTGGGGAAAGGAAGTGAGAGGAAATATCTGCCTGAGGGTGGGAAGGCTCTGCAGAGGGACCTGGACAGGCTGGATCAATGGGCTGAGGCCAATTGGATGAGCTTCAACAAGGCCAAGTGCTGGGTCCTGCACTTTGGGTGCAGTAACCCCATGGACGCTACAGGGGACGAGTGGCTGAAGCTGCCAGGCAGAAAAGGACCTGGAGGTGTTGGTGGCAGCAGATGCCCATGAGCCAGCAATGTGCCCTTGAGCCAAGAAGGCCAACGCCATCCTGGGGTGGATGAGAAGGGGTGGGTGTAGGGCAGAGAGGTTCTCCTGCCCCTCTGCTCTGCCCTGCTCACACCATATCTGCAATCTTGTGTCCAGTTCTGGGCCCTCAGGTCAAGAAGGACAGGAACTGCTTGAAAGAGTCCAGCAGGGCCACAAAGATGATGGAGGGAGTGGAGCATCTCCTGCTGAGGAGCAGCTGAGGGAGCTGGGGCTCTTGAGCTTGGAGGCAAGAGGAAGAGTGAGGGGAAGAAATGGTTTGTGAACAAGGACACGCTGTCTCCTGCAAACTGCCAGCCCTATGGGGAGCAGAAGAGATGCCACTTTGTCACCAGCATTGTCATGAGGATTTGGTGGAGCAATGTCAGCGTGAAGAACTGAACATGGGTCTCCTACATGGTGGAACAAACTCCTTGCTTTAAAAGGACCTGTGCCATGTTTTCAGCTGTCTGAGCTGAAAAGGGGCTTATTCGTATGCGGCATTCAGCTGGGTTAAGAATGGCTGCAGATTATTTGCAGTAGCACGGCTAAAATCTTCCTGACCCCCTATCACAGACACCTGCTAATCTGCACTTTTGAGAAGTCAGGTTCCGTCACAGCAATGAGAACAAGCTGGCAAAGTCAAACCAGTCCTTAGGAGACTGGAGCTGCTCTCTGACGGCCTTCCCAGGTGCTGGCTGTGTTTGACAAGAGGTCAGACTAACACCTGACTTCAGGCTTGAGGATTGCAGCCTGAAAAGCCAAGGGGGAAAGGGCAGTGTGTATGAAAGCAACTGGAGTGGTAGAGAGCTGTACCTGAGCTTGATCTCAGCCACCCAGACAAGGTAAGACAACACCAGATCAATTATTTCTTGTCTAGAACAGATGGGGAATGCTGTGCAACAGCTGGGAGTGAGAAGAGTGTTAGATCACACACAATCACACACAGAATATGAGGAGTTGGAAGGGAGCTGGAAAGCTGATCCAGTCCGACCCCCCCACAGCAGGATCACCAGAGCAGTCACACAGGAACACGGCCAGGGCTTTGGGTCTCTCCAGACAAGGAGACTCCACAACCTCTCTGGGCAGCCTGGGCCATGCTCTGTCACCCTCACACTCACAAAGCTTTTCCTTCTCAGCTTGAACCTCCTGTGCTCCAGCTTGGGACCATTGCCCCTTGTCCTGGCATTGGACATCCCAGAGCAGAGCCTGGCTCCTTCCTCCTGACACTGCCTTTTCCAAATGGATCCCCAGGAACGAGGGCACCCCTCAGTCTCCTCTGCTCCAAGCTCAAGAGCCCCAGCTCCCTCAGCTGCTCCTCATAGTTCCTGGTGCTTGTCCCACATTCAGCACTATGTTTGCTCCCTTTTCTCTGCCTGCAGTGACAGTTTTTCTTCATCCTTGGAAGAAGTTATTTTCAAAAACTTTTTGTTACCACCACTGCTAAGGATTTCTGGATTCTCTCCTCAGGTTGACTTTTGTTCAGCTCCAGCCCATGATTCCTAACTCCACAACCTCAAGATTTGTCTGAGGAGCCATCCTCTTATGAACCAGCGAGTCTTTCCGACATTTAAATTCTGTCTGAACACAAAGCCAGCTCTGAAGCTTCAGCAGCACCCAACACCTCTGCCCGGACTGATTGTTTTTAAGCAGGAGCGGTGCTTTGAAAGATGAGTCTCCTTTCCAGGCTGTGTGCTCTGCTTTGGCTCCTCCATCATTTCCAAATCAATAGCTGTCTCTGATCGCCCCCCTCCTCTCCAGACCCTGCTCTTTGCTACCTCATTTTGGTTTTAATTTGCCACAGCAAAATTGCAGTCATTTTTCCCCCATCCTAATTAAGAAACCTATCCATTAAGGGGAAAGAAAACAAAAACAAAGCCTTCTTATCTAAGCCCTTAGCACAGAACAGAGACAGAAATGATTGGTGAGAAGATCAGCTCTAGAAAGCCAAGGCCTTTATTGATTCCTCTGGCCTTCCTCAGTAAATACAGAATGAGTTTTAAATTCACCTGGAAGGAAGCTAAAAGCTGATGTGAAGTGCTGAGTTCCCAGCATCAGAGAAGGAGGAGCAGTTTGTCTCCCAGGTTGACTCACTTTTTGCTCTCTCTGTGTAGTTTCAACAAGAATCCCAGAATCCCAGCATGTCAGGAGTTGGAAGGGACCTGGAAAGCTCCCCCAGTGCAACCCCTGCCACAGCAGGATCACCACAGCAGTCACACAGGAACACGGCCAGGGCTTTGGGTGTCTCCACACAAGGAGACTCCACAACCTCTCTGGGCAGCCTGGGCCATGCTCTGCCACCCTCATAGTAAAGAAGTTTGTCCTCATTCCCCAGCCACAAACCTCTTCCCAGCTGCTAACTTCTCTACTAGGTCAGCAGAGCAGGTCGCAGAAGTAGAAGAGCTTAAGTGCACCTCAGTACTGTCTGTAGAAATACCTGATGTGGAGCAGTGAGGAAAAAATGTCAAGAAGCTGTCAAAGAAAGGGAAAATACCCAAGATCAGAATCGTTCCGGCAGCAGGAGCAGCTCCAGGGACTGCTTGCCTGTAAGCTATTGCCTGGCTGGCATGCAGAGGGCACGCAGTAACTCTGGCCTGGGCAGCAGCCAGCAGTCCAGTTTGTAACACACAACTTCTCGAGCACACTGCTTCCCAGAGGACTGAAAATGATAAGTTTGTGCAGGCAGTTTCCTCTTCTGCTTCCAGTATTCATCTCTCTGTGCTTTGATCCTGATTTCACTGGAGATTTTCTTTTCCCTTCACTTAAGGATAAAAAAACCCTGGTAATAGTTTAAACTCTCTTGGACTGTTAGCTTTATCTATAGATCACCTAATGAGCAGAGTACATGTGGTAAACAACTTGCTTCGTTTCCAGGTGGCCTTGAATTAAACACTTCATTATCTTCCTGTAATCAGCTCATTACATTAATTTTCTTGCAGAATTAGTCCAGATGACCTCTTATTTCCCTCCCCTCAGCTGTGCACAGCAGGACATCCCAGAAGACACTGCCTATGACACTGATGAAGTTCTGTGCTTGTGGCCCTTGGGCAGCGCTTCTCTGGTAGAGGCATTAAAAGCTGCAGAGATTATCTTGGCAGGTACCTGTATGAACACAAGCAAATACCTGTGGTACTTACAGACAGAAAAGTTTGATCAGTGCTATGAATCAGTGTGTCCCTGGGTGCAGCCCTGTTCCCTGCCTCTCCACAATCCTCCCCATCCCTTCTTCCCAGAGCTGGAGCTGCCTCTTCCAAAATCACGAGCAGCAGAGTTTGCAGAGCCCACCCAAGTCCTGGGGTTTGCCTGTTTGTACTCCACTCTTCACCACTACACTAATGCTCCTGCTAGAGCTGCAGTTCAGGACATTCTCCCTTCTTACAGTTGTTTCTCCTCGTACACAGATGACTTCTTTTCTCTGAGTCACTGCCTATGTGCCCATTCCTGGGTCATGGACTTTTCATTTCTGGGTCTGATGCAGAACTAGATCAGGAGGGCACTGCACTCACAGTGGCATTAGAGAACAAGCTTGACTGCAAGTCAGTAACCCAGCAAATTCTCAACTTGATCTAAACATACGGCTTCAACGGACGAGACCTTTCCATGACCAATCGCTATCAGTAGTTCACAGCATTTACTACAGTTTCAAACTGCAGAGGATAAACAGTGGGGTTTTTTTGTTCTTGAATCACAGGAACAACTGAATCTTGTGATGTATCTGTAGGGAACTGAAGACACAACAAGTGAGATCCATGGACTTAACCCTCAGCCTGCAACACGAACAAACCAGCTCCATTTGGTTCATGACCATCTCGTTGATGAATCTGTCTTCAGTTTTCAGTGCTGAGTGAGTGGGCAGATTTTTGCTTCCCCCTCAGAATGAAGAGCAGAAAGTTTGCCTTCTCACTGCTAGGGAAACAGAAACTCCTCTCCCCACCTTCAGGTGCCATCAAGGGAGCTTTGCTGTTTTCTGAGACTTACTCAACTTTCCTTTCTGGTCCTACTGTAACCTCTGCAGTACTTTCAGTACTCTCAGCTGTAAATACACCAGGCCCAGCATAAAGGAAGGACGCATTTCTGGCATAGAATAAGATATTAAAACCCACAAAACCTGATTATTTTAAACATTAAATTGCTGGAGTTCATTGCAGCATTATGTAAAGGATTAATTGCACACATCCACACACCCACCTGCAATGAAATGAGCAGGCCAGACACTTTCCCCACGAGGAAAAGCTGCCATACACATATTAAATTGGACTTTCACACCGCAGGGAACACCTCTCTGAAACTGCCCAACAAACCCTCAAGTGCCCACAAGCAAAGCAGCCCTGCAGACGGATGCAGCACGACTCCACTGACGTTGGCAGATGGCAGAGGCAGCAGATCCAAAAGAAGCCTGGAGGGAACAGCACAAGGCATGCACAGCATTAACAATACATTGAAATAACTTAACAGGGAGAAAAAGGGGAAAAAAAAGCCAGCCCAAAACTGATAGAGATCTTTAATTTAAAAACTGAGGAAGCATATTCATTGGGAAAGTGCAACAAAATACCCTGGGGACAGCACATTCCACTCCAACAATTAAAATGGCATTAAAACCCAGATAGGGAGGTTGAGTCTTAAAAAGAACGGGCACATAAGCCAGTGCTTTGCTTCGTTTCAACATATTTATCTTTGGGTGACAGAGATAGTCACTGATTACATATTTTTTTAGGTACACAATTTGCAACTCCATTGCTTCTATTTGCAAGTCATTCTGTTTCTTAAAGACGCTACCCTGGGCCTGCAGGGCCATAACGTGCAGGCACTTCAGAGGGGGCAGTTTTGAAGGAATGGGGATGCGGGGCCCAGCCACAATACTTACTGTCTGGAGAAGACTCAACAGCGAGCTACCAGATACTCTAAGTAGATATTTCCCCAAATAATTTCTCTCTAAAATTTGAGCGATGCCAAAAAATGAAAGGCCAGTTCCACTCATGCAGATGAGTTTCTGCTGCAGCTGAGGGGATGCAAGCAGGCAAGAGGAGAGCACAGGACTACAGCAAGCTTACAGCAGGCATTGCTCATGGGAGCCACTCGTTTCTCATCACTGAACCCATTTTTGCTGCAGAGGTAATTCTCTGGGAAATGCTGCAGGCAGCTCTGACACCCACAGCGGCCTCTTCTCAGTCGTACTTGTTTATGCACTTCAGCTGAGCTGTACAAAGCCCAGTAGGGTTCTTTAACATGCAGCGATTATGTATCTTTTGCTAGCGCTTTCTGCCCGATGATTTCCAAATACTTTATGAGCAGCACTGAACCAACCCTAAAATTCTGACATACAAGTAATTTTCAAAGGAACCGAGTACGGTAAACGCCTGCAACAAAACAGCAGCAGAGTTTGTCTCCTGAGTCCCAGTCCTGCATTTATCCTTCTCTTCCTTTTAAATTTTCTCCCCCAGTCTATTTTTTACAACAAGGACTGCATTCATTCTGCAGAACTTTATTAATCCTCACACAGATGAGTGACCTGTAGTACGATTACATTCGTTCCCAAGTCCACATGGAGGTTGCTCGTCCAGTTCACGTCAGCGTGATCTCCTGGTCTCAGCTGTCTGTATCTGGTTTATGTCTCTTGGCTCTGCCGTTCTCCTGATGGTGGCTGTCTTCAGAGGGTGCTTGCCCCTTTGCATTTGTCCCAGATTCCTCTGGAAACTTCTGACCCTCGGCCAACACCTGCCGAATAGTCATATTAATGCGGGAAGACTGCAAGTACTTGGCACAGACCTGCCAGTCCTCATCGGAGCTGTGCTCGATGACTGAGCCGACAGGAAGGTCTGAAGAAAGTGCTTGGTCCAGGCACGAAGGCAAAGCTGTCCCCTCGGGGTTGGGGAGGACCCGGGGAACAGCGTGGTACAGCAGGCGGCTGAAGCCGGACATCACCATGATATCTCCGCTGTGCATGAACATCGCCGTTGGGGCCTCCTCCCGCTTCAGGCCCCCGAGCAAAAATATTGAGGATTGTCCAAAACTACAGATGCAGAGAGAAAACAAATTCAGGTGGAGAACAACTGCATGTAACAGTGAGAAAATATTAGCAGCTAAATGCCTTAACAAAACCCCCAAAAACCAACCAATGAACAACCCCCCCACCCCAAAACCCCCAGACTGACTCCTAGGAACAGCTTTACAATGAGAACGTGGAAAATGGACTAAGAGGCCTGGTTCAACGTAGGCATAGTGAGAGCAGTTGCCCTGCCAGGTTTGAAGCTCTACTGAGGTATTTAGTCCTCGCCTGTTAATCCCCAGTTGCCACTTTGCTGCATTAGAACAGAGCTGTGCTCTGTGCAGAGCTCTTCCACATCCATGCTATTCAAACAGTCTTAAAAAACAAAACACCTATGCCTTTGAGCTACAGCTTCCTACTATTCACATCTTCAGAGAGTGATCGTTATGCAGCCAATTAGCAAGCTACGTTGTACCAATTTCCCATAACCATATGCCACCATAGGAAAAAAGCCACCGATCCTTCCACAACACCCAAGTACTTTCCTTGACTCACCTGAACGATAAAAGGGGCCGAGAATGGTCTAGTTCAGACTCATCCACGTGAATGCCTAGTGAAGAGTCAAAATGATAGTAATTCAAGATCCCTGCTTGGGCTTGGAAACCCCGGAAGCCGCAGGCTGCAGCCACTTGCTCTGATAGGAACGCAAGGTCTGAGGGGAAAGGAGTGTGGTGATTTGCTGAGTACTTCTGGAGGAAGGAGAATGGAAAAACAAAGAAACAAACCAAACCCAGAACATCAGAGCAGCAAATACAACAGGAAACAAACATTGAATTAGAAGTTTGGCTGACAGTCATGGAGAAGGACATCATATTTCCGTGGAAAATTACTACAACACAGGCAGAAGCACAACAAGCTGCTTCTTACCATTTAATTGTGGTCCTATGCTGAGACTGACAGAGATTCTATTAATTGTGGAATTAATCATTGTATCTGGATGGCAAACTTGAAGTCGGTAAGGTAACACCTCAGAGTAGTACCAACATCCTGAGGATCTACTTGGTCACTAAAGCTGCCAATGGAGAGACAATTCTGTATCTCATCAAGAGAGCTCAGAAACAAGCATCTTTGTTCCTTCTTTGAAGATTAACAAAGAGGAATCAATGGCAAACCTACTTTTACTCTCTCTGGTGAGCGATTCTGAGAGGAGTGGAAGGGAGTAACCAAGTTTTTATGGAGGCACACACTCAGTAATAGGCTGACCTGGTAAATGTAAGGCTGCGAGCAGGTTTGCAAGCAGTAGCTGTAATACACTGATGGACTGCAGATTCACTCTGCCTCCATCTGACTCAGTCTTATGAAGAAGTTTATTTTGGTCTCCACAATATTCAGGAGTCCCAAAATAGCCGTCAGTTGGTGAGACTGTGCTGTACTGGTTCAGACTCTTCAGTTCAAAGTCACACCAGCAGCAGTCTCTCACCCCTCCAAAAAGGGGCAGTTTCGCAGAAGCAGCTGTCTCCAAGGTCACTCTCACCCTAAAGAGTTAACGAGGCTTTTGTGACCATCCTTTTTGGTAGGGTAAAAATCCTCACCCTGAAATGGAGTCACGGGTCTAGAGCTGAGTATACGCTACCGTGTTACTTCTCAAAGGAAAGAACGCAGCAATGGACTCGTGCTGTTAAATCCTCCACAGTGAACTAATACAGATTAAAATGTTCCTACAAGCGTGGTTTGTTACAGCCTTTCAAGACTGTTCTGTAGGATCATAAGCATTTTACTACATTTTAGTCCACGATACGCTGCTCTGGCTGCCATTCTGAGTGCTGCCAGCTAAGAAAAATGGAGAAGAATTGAATTTCGGTACCTTAGTGTCCCAGTTATAATGGTAACCAAGGGTCACCCAGCGCAGCTTCTCCAGTAAGCTTCTTGGCTCCCGTTTACTGGAACCTTTCCTTCTGCAAAGACAAAATGGAAAGAAAGGATATTCGGAGGGCTTTGCCGGTGGTGCAACATACGGTAATGAGATTCACTCCTCCACATGACAGCCTTTTAAAACCATCAATGCTCAACTTGTATTTCCAGTGCCGTGATTTTTTCTTCCAAAGAGCTTGAAAATTCGGTTTGTGCCATTTGTGCAAGCTGTAGGGCCTGCTGCCAACTGCTGTCCATCTGAAAACTTGTACCTTCAACACGGTACCTTGCAGGTTACCAGATGGAGAAACACAGTGAACCGGTGCAGATTCAGAAGTCAAAATTAAGCATGTACTACTTGAGCACCCAAAGGAACAGAATTTGTGAAGATCTAAAAGCTGTGAACACAAGGAAAAAATATTCCAGGCACTTAATGGAAAACGACAAGGAAGGAAAATGCTTTGGCTGAGAGTGGAGCACATCAGGCTGCACAACACTGCAAAGGGCTGACAGTTCTACTACCTGGTACTTTCAGAAGTCCTTAGGACAGACTGACTCAACGTTCAGTAAGAAACAAGGCGACTTTAGCTATGATCATATACATCCTGTATTGCCAATAAGTCCAGATTGCAGGTATCTCCTATCCAGACTCCTACACAGGACATAAAACTGTCCTTCTCAAGTGACAACCCTAATGCAGAGGGACCCAGTGGTCTGAAACCCACACCAATTTACCATTCTTATTTGAAGGCAGTGAAGGCAGGAAAAGACCCCAGGGATGGGCTTTTACTGTGGCCTACAGAGCAGTCCTTAAAAAGTTACAAAGATTATGACCGTAGTAAATAAGACAGAAACATGGTAGTGACAAATAAGAAAAGAGAGAAAGCAAAGGGATAAACAGTAGCACCAGATGGTTTGCTCTCATTTATAGCCTCATTAGTTCAGTAAGACATGCTCTCTTCCACAAAACAGGATTCATATTTGTGCTGCCATGTTCAAGTCTCAGCCAAGCAACTGCATTTAATGTGCATTTCTACGTGGATACACAGCTTGCTTCTGCCCTTCACCGATATCGATAGCTCTTCAGCTAAACCAGGAACAGGAGTAAAAGGCCAGCTTCTTGATCTGTAGTAATTTTTCAAAGCTCATTGATTGTTGAAAGTCACATTTCCAGCTTCCATCTTTGTCATAGGGTAATAGCAACTGCAATTGCCATAATGCAGCAACACAGTAACCTTCACATCCATGCTGCCAGGAACAATTTGTGGAGCCTGCAAACCACTGACTGCATTTAGAGAAGGGAGAGCCCACAACTTGTTCCTCTATAGCTTTCAATCAACAACCTCAATGTTCATACTTAAACGTTTTTAGCACCTGCCTTTTGAAAGTGCCCTTCTTTTGCTACAGTGCTATGCACAACAGCAAGAATCCAAATATGCTCAGTAGGTCCTTATTCCCAGGACTTAGTATCTGGTGTGTGATTTCACTTGTGATTGCTGAGGAGAGAAAAGTCTGAGTGTTATGGATCTGGAAACAATCAGTTCCCAGAGCTGTAGCAGCAGGTGCTCCTACAGGAAAGCCCTGAGAAATTCAGGTATAACTATGTTAGAAAAGAGCAAAGTTGAATAGCAGAGGAGGCTGTGGTCTGTAGCTCCCTTTTGTCACTACTCACTGGTAAATGATTTCACTTATAAAAACCCCCTTGCCTCTTCCCTATACACAGGGATATATTGTATATAGCTCTCTCGTAGGGATGCTCTACCATCTATTACTCTTTTAATTGTCCCCAGCAAAAAATACCCAAGCTCCTTGTGAGGAGAGCATCACACATTTCTAGAAACTGCACGGACTCTCCCTGCCTTGTGATTCCTGCATCCTGTAATGAGCAGATAAGCCATGACACAGGCACACTTGTGCATCTTCCTGATGGCTTTCAGAAGCATTAGAAGTGTGTCCAATCTTGGAAGTAGACCTCTTTTAGTTAAGCACTGTTTCTCCCCTGCCTGAAAGGCTCTCACTCCAGATACTACACAAGTTGACTCCTTTGATCCGCAGTCCCCTAGGTACAAGCACAAATACAGCACTTTGCTCACTTGAAGTCTCAGGCAAATGCTTGCTACAACTGCCAGTGATTCTGTCAGCCATCTCTCCCAAACACTGTTTTACACTGAACTGGATTCAGCTGCAAATTAACCTCTGTTCTGATCGTTCTCTGTGTGTGCAGGACGTGCTGCTGGAAAAAGCCTGTCAAGCTGGAACAGTACCTTGGTTTTTCAGCTGCAGGGCACAATGCACAATACTTTCAAAGAACAATTTTTCATCTTTGATGGAACACAAATGTAGAAGTATTTTAAGCACACAAAAAAAGGCATCTGAATTTCCGTAACTAATTCTGACTGAGCCTGGAAAACACAAGCAGGGTCCATCATTTCTCCTAGGTGCAAATACTTACAAGTCCCAATCTTGCTTTTGCTGTTTTGTATCTCGTAGATGTTACAAGTATTTTTGAATAAAAATCTGTGCATGTCAAATTTTACTAAGAGATTGAGGTGGAAGATGAGTTGTAAGAAACTCTGGTCACTCATGAAACAACGGTTATGAAAAATGAGCAGTTAAATCAACAAGGTGATGATAAATACTCAAATAACTAAGAGATTCTGTACTGTAAACAGCATCTATCTTTACAGGTGACTCTGAATTCATAACAAAACACCACACCACAACAAAGGTCTTTAAAACTTGACTTAAACTTCCTACTTGACTTTAAAAGTTGGACACTTTCTCCAGTAACCTCTAAATCAGGTCGAAGAAAGGCAGCTGAGTCAGCACAGAACTCTGAACCTGTGGGAATCTTTCAGACTAAACAGGACTGCCATTCAAATGGTACATTTAATCACCATCTCAGATTGTATTTAAAAAAAAAACCAACAACAAAAAACCCCAAACCCACCAAACCAGAACACCAAACCAAACAAATGCTTAGAAAAATGAACCCAGAGGAACTAGCTGACTTGAGGAGATCAAAACAAGTGCACATACAGCCCTTCAATTACAGTGCACTGCGTCCAACAGCGGACTGGGAAGAAGAGCTGGCATGAGCAGGATGCTTGGAAAGGATCCTTTTTGCCTCAGAAAAACTGAGGCCAAGAGGGACCTCACGGTTCCACGTGTACCTGTGCTTAGCAAGCTCCTGAGCACCGTGGTATCACCACTACCTTACATTTGACTGATGGCTCTAGAATAATCTACTACTAGAAAATCCCCTTGTGAGCATGAAAGCAGAGAATTAACAAGGATGCACATCAAGCCATGCAAAAATCCATCTTTGGATGTCAGACTTGGCGTGTCTGACCCCACAGAATCACAGAATCGCTCGGTTGGAA
>NW_010160173.1:11486-14732 GCF_000695765.1 Mesitornis unicolor | reverse complement strand
CTGCCCCTTCTTCCAAAGACCATAAACTCTATTGTTCTTCCTGAGCTCCAGCCAGAGCTCTCTGTTCAGCCAGGCCGGTCTTCTTCCTCGCCGGCTCGTTTTCTGACACACGAGGACGGCCCATTCCTGTGCCTTTAAGAGTTCCTTCTTGAAGAGTGTCCAGCCTTCCTGGACTCCTTTGCCCTTCAGCACTGCCTCCCAGGGGATTCTGCCAACCAAGTCCCTAAACAGCCCAAAGTCTGCCTGCCAGCAGTCCAAAGTGGCAGTTCTGCACGCCTCCCAAGGATTGAAAACTCTCTCATTTCATGGTCACTGTGCCCAACGCAGCCTCCAACCATCACATCCCCCACAAGACCTTCTCTGTTTGCAAACAGCAGGTCCAGCAGGGCACCTTCCCTTGTCGGTTCCTTCACCAGCTGTGTCAGGAAGTTCTCTTCCACACTCTCCAGAAACCTCCAGGACTGTTCCCTCTCTGCTGTGTTCTATTTCCAGCAGGTATCCGGGAAGTTGAAGTCCCCTACAAGTACAAGGGGAAGCAATCCCCTTGTCATTGCCATAAAGCCAGCAGGTGCTGTTTGTGAGCCGAGTATAACTTTGATTGCTTTATTATCATTGTTCCTATCCTTATTACAGTTCATTGGTACTATTATTACTTCAGTTCAGTTTATTCTAATTATTAAATACTCTTTATCTCAACTGACGGGTTCTTTTACTGTCCCAATTCTCTCCCCCATCTCACTCCCGCCGACAGCGAGAGCTGCAGTTGGGAGCTCACCAGAGGAAAGTTTTCCATCTCCTTTTTTGAAGCAGCATTTTGTTTGTTTTCGCTCCAGTTTGTGGTGTCCTTTCAGGCCGGGCTGTTTGCTTTCCACCTGGAGTGAACTTTTCCCCTGTCTGCCCCAACAGAGAGGACCATTTACAGCCCAGCTCCAGTGGGAAACGGGGTGGGGGTTATTTGCTGAAGGTGGGGACAAATCAGCCTTTTAATTGCAGAGCCAAGGATGCAGCTGTGCAGGAGCTGCAAAAGACGCAGGGCAGGGCCAGGCATGAAGAGATGGGCACCAAGAGGGCTCTGGGCGCAGGGACTCGATGCTTTCCCCTCCCTCCAGACACTAAACACTCAACCTGTGCTCAAAGTGACAGCCCAAGCAATGCCCACCCCAACGGCAACTCACAGGGACTTGGAGCAGTTTGGCAGGGACCTGTTTTTGGGATGGGGCAGGGGACAGACATGGCTTCCCTCTCCCACCATCCCACCTGCCTCCTCCAAAGCCTCTTGGTGGCAACAGTTCAGACAGGGGACAGCAGGGTGTTGAACAAGGACTTGGTGACAAGTTGGACACAGGACAGCAGGGTGTCCTTGTGGCTATGATGCCAAGCACCTCCTGGGCTGGAGACATCCCCTTCTCCAGCTTCCACTTGGAGACCCCAGCTGGGGTGTACTGGGTCCAGTTTGGGCCTCGCCAGTCCAGGACAGACAAGTGGAGGTCAGCAAGATTGAGCGGAGGACACAGGAGAAGGTGGCTTTGCTCAGCAAAGCAGGACCTTGTTGACGTTGACAGCTACACAAGAGGAAGGTGCAGAGATGATGATGATGCTTCTCAGAGGAGGACAGCGGCAGGGGAAGAGGCACAAGGCACAACGCTAAAGGTTTCAATGGGATATGAGGAATTTTTTTATCCACCATGAGGGTTGCTGAGCAGAACCAAAGAGGTTGTGCCCTCTCTGTCCATGGATCAACACAGCTGGACAAGGCATGGAGCACCCTGCTCTAGTTGGGTTGAGGACTTGGACCAGCGACCTCCACAGGTCCCTTCCCACCCGACTGTGCTCCAGCTCCCCAGTTACCATCGCCTCCTCCTCGCGGCTCTCGCTGGAGTCCTCGGCTTTCCTCCGCCGTGCCGGTGCCTGGGCCGCTGCCGCTCGCCTGCCGGGATCCGTCACCTCCCCCAGCCTCTCGCCATCTGCAAGAGGAGCAGAAGGAGGAGTGAGACCGCAGCCGCTTCCCACATCCTCCCCATTCCAACACCGCTCCTCTTTCGGGGACACCCCATCTCCCCGGTGTGGGGAAGGGCAGGCTCTGCCGTTGCCACTGCTCCCAGCAGGAAGGGACACGGGGGCTGGGGGGACACACAGGGGTGGAGGGCTCCAGCTGCGATTCCCCTCATTACATTTGTACTAAGCAGCTCGCAGCAGCTCATCAGCATCAGCTTTAATTACACCCCCCACAGTCCTGTATGTAACAGATGGCCAGGATAAGCTCCGAGCCACTCCCGTCCCCCGATATATTCTCCTCAAACTTGATCTTCCCCCAGACCCCTCTAAAGGCACCATTGCAAAGACCTCTCTAACAGTGCAGATGACTTCGTTACCGTGTGCTGCGTGAATTATTCCCAACCTATGGCCTCCCTCTGCAGCTCACACCCATCTTTTGGTTTGTCATCTCGGTGACAAACAATGATAAGACAAGGGGTAACAGACACAAACTGGAACACAGGAGGTTCCACTGAAATTTGAGAAGAAACTTCTTCTCAGTGAGGGTGACAGAGCCCTGGCCCAGGCTGCCCAGAGAGGTTGTGGAGTCTCCTTCTCTGCAGACATTCAAAACCCGCCTGGACGCCTTCCTGTGTAACCTCATCTGGGTGTTCCTGCTCCGGCAGGGGGATTGGACTGGATGAGCTTTGGAGGTCCCTTCCAACCCCTAACGTTCTGGGATTCTGTGATCTTCCTCGGACTGCCAATGGAGGGTTCATTTTAAACTCCTCTCATTTCCCAGCATTAAAATAATCAATTGCCCCCCAAAATAATGGCACAGACTTGGACAATGCATTAGTTATTTTGGGAGTGCACATCCCCTTTCTCAGCCACAGCAGGTGGGTGCCTCTGAACTGTTTAGACAGGCACTCCAAAACCTGGTGAGACCCAAGGGGTTTGCGGTTGAACCATTGCTTCTGGCGCTGGGGCATAGCTCCATGGTTCAAACCAGTGTCAAGGGAAGCTCAAGGCGATGCTCAGAGAGGCAGGGGTCTGAGACCTGCGTGTTGCCCCCAGAAATCAGCCACCCCCATATCACAATAACGGGGAGCCACAGATGTCACAGCTCTGTCCCCCAGCCACGGGTGTTGCAGCAAAGGGGTCACCGCCACCCTCCCAAGGGTATGGTAAGATGCTTCCCCATCCCTCCACACCCTCTGTCCAAGCAACAACAACTCCTGTGGGGCTCCTGCCCCCCCAGAGCCAAACAGC
>NW_010160173.1:0-11436 GCF_000695765.1 Mesitornis unicolor | reverse complement strand
CTCGGGGTGCCCCTGGAGCCCCCCGCCACATGCCTCCCATGCCATTAGTATTCCAGCGGCCGCGAAGCCGGCGTCTCCTTGGAGATGGCAGCACAAATCCCGTCCCTACTGCAGGGACAGGAAATTAAGCTCTAAAGCCCCTTCTTCTGCTCTCAGCCATTCTTCAGCCCCTGGCAGCTCTGGCTCCCTCCTGGCAGCTCCCTGCCCCCCTCCCAAGGACTGGACCCAGCACCCTTCTTTTGGCTGCTCCACTCTTCAGACTCCCCCTCATCATTCCTAGGGATGCTCCTGCCAGCACAGGCAGTGGAAATAAAGCCAAACCCCATAGAGCCAAGGCCGCAGATGCTGCTGGTCCGGCACAAGCTGGGGACAGCGTCATTCCCCCTCACGCTGATCTGCAGATTAATCATGGAGGAGAAGTTGAGCGATCCCAAGGGATGGGATGCAGTGTTCATCTCCGCAGTACCCACCCAGGGTAATCCCTCTCCTGGCCTTGGAGGAGATGAACCTGTCTCCCATGGGATTTGCCAGCTTGGCATCTGTTTGCAATGCAGGCTGGGGGTGTCACACTGCGAGTCCTGTCCCCAGGATGAACCAACCTCCCTGTATGAGCCCCTGCTTCAAGACTCAGGTCCCAGCAAGCAAACCTGAGCCAGCAGCATCCCAGGCTGCATCCAGAGGGGATGGCAGGATGCAGGCACAACCCCCTTGGCTCAGCTCTTTTTGCTTACCTCTGTGTACCACTCCCAGGAGTGAGACCCTGCTACAAGGCACTGAGTAAATTGGAGAGATATTAGTTGATATAAATTGGTGCAAAGTGGGGGAAAAGCGACACGCTCCACCCAGCGAGGCTGTGCAGGCTCCATCCTTGGAGGCTCTCAAGACCCAAAGCCACGAGTCCCCCACTCGCTCTCCATGCCCACCACCCAGCTCCATCTCCATCAGGGACCCTCTCAAGCTCAAGCAACCCCTCTCTGCCACTGTAAAGGACAGGGCCCATGCTCCCTACTTTGGTTTCCATCTAAATTAAATGCCACCGCTGCTCTGATGGGGCTTAAATAACATCAAGGCTCAAAACCTGTGTGCCTTCAGAAAAGCACTCTCTTTTCTTAGCAGGGAGGTGAGTGCTTGCTCCAAGAGGCACCCACAGCCCAGGAGGAGAGAAAGCATCAGCAAAGCCCCAGAAAAAAGCTTCCAGGCTTCTGCACCAATGTTTATTCCTCTGCAGTTTCAATATTGGATAGGAAAGTCAAGGACAGCCTTAGCCAAACACCCAAATGCTGATCAGCCTGCGTGGGAAAGGGAAATAAATGCCTCCCTTGATACAGGGAGGGAAAAGGCAGCATCCTGTGCCAATGAGCATTGCTTTGCTCCCGTCCTCAAAAATTGAGCCCCTTTGGTCTGAACCTCACCCCTGTGAGAGGAGCAGGTCAGGGTGTACGAGAAGAAGAGGAGGGAAAAAGAAGCACTGGGAGGAAAGGGGGGGTCAGTTTCTCCCCAGCATGGTTTCCTCCCCCAGCATCCCCCCACCAGGATGCATGGCCAGCACCTCTGCACCCATTAATTCTGCTAAGCTGCCTCTTTCCCCTTTTTGAGGACCAGAACGAGCTGCGTAAAGGCAGGTGGCAGGGGCTGAGGGGATGGGGGAAGGTCTGGAGGACGAGCGAGGGAGCTGCGCTCTCAGGGACAGCATTACCCAAGGGATGCTCGGCAGGGATGCACAGAGAGCTCTTCCCCCAGCGAGCGCAGGAGCGACGCTGATGCTTTCAGAGCCGCGTGAGGAGGGGGCAGGAGATGCGCACGCCATTGCAGGAACCAGCTCTGAGTAACAGCAGCCTCCAGACAAGAAACTGGGGCCGAGAGCGATCCTCAGGATGAGACCACGGGTCTAAGTGACCTAAAACCAACCCCATTGCAGGGCGCAGGGCGATGCCTCCCTGGGGCAGATGAGTTTCCCCTGTTGTCACAGCCGTATAAACCTGCTTCGTGCCACCCCCCCCGGGCTCTGCCAGGGAGCACAGAGGGCCTTTCACACAGCCAGCTCCTGCCTCCCCGCCTCCCTCCTCTTCCTCTCCCGCTCGGCTGCAGCTCGCTCGCCCTGAACACAGCCCCTTTCTTCGGCTGGGTTTCGGAGCCGGGATTTCTCCTGCAGCTTTCTGGACCTTTTCCAAACCCGCCAACGCAGTTAGAGATGCCCCTCGCTTACGCTTCCTCCCCTCCATCTCCTAACTGCTGCTAACTAGTCTCCTCTCCATCAAGCTCACTCTGTTGTCTCCTACCCAAACCAGTCACCCAGGGTGAAACCCAGTCACAGGCCAGCACTCCCAGCTACGGCCAAAGCTCACAGGAGCATCCACAAAGGGATCAGGGCTGGGATTCCCGAAATCCCCAGCTCCTGCCCTCTAGCTGGATGCGCAACCCCAACAGCTGTGTGTGCTGGTGAGAAATGCTGAGCCCTTGGGGCTTCAGCAAAATTGCTATAAGCTACCTGATTAATTCCTATGGAAGGAATACAAGTTATTATAAAAATGACATAATCAGTCATTTTTAGCTCGAATCATAGAATCATTCGGGTGGAAAAGACCGTTAAGATCATCGAGTCCAACCATAACCTGTCCACTAAACCATGTCTCTAAGCACCTCATCTACCCAGATTTTAAACACCTCCAGGGATGCTGACTCCACCACTGCCCTGAGCAGCCCCTTCCAATGCCTGGTAACCGTTTCAGTAAATAAATTTTTCCTAATATCCAATCTAAGCTAACTACATCTTCAAAGAAGAATTTGTAAGGTGGTTTTTTTCCATACACATTTTAGAATCCTAATCTTAAAACAGACAAAACCCCAAAAGCATTTCCAAGACTACTTTCGTATCTTAGCAAATATTAAAGGAGAAGAACAGCTCAAACTGTCCGCAAACTTAATTGTTTTTGGAAACTTTCCATTTTGGCAGCGTTAGGTTTACAGTTGGATTCGATGATCTTAAAGGTCTTTTCCAACCTAAATGATTCTGTGACTTCCTCCTGTGGGAGAAGCCTCTGGCAGCAGCACTGGCGGCAGCTGAGGACCCTGGGGACCCTTCTCCTCTCTCTTTTCCCCCAAAAACAGACTCTGAAGGGCACCAAGCAAGTGAGAGGAGAAAATATGCAACCCAGCCCTGAGTCCTAAGCACATTGGCTGGGTGGGATTTGGGACACAGGCTCTGTATTATGTCCAACCACTTTCCCACCAAGCCAATACTCCAGAGCAGAGGCATGGAGCAATTTATCCATCACTGGCAGCCCTGCCCTGCTGCCACAGCCCTCTGCAGGGCTCCTTGTCCTCTCCAGCCGCCCATGCTTGTCTCCTGCCTGCCCTGCACCTCCCCATCCCAGTCTCACTGCCTGCAAAGCCTCCATAAAGATGCAGGCAAACTGGCTGGGACTGGAGAGGACTGGAAAAAAATGACGATATTCCAGCAAAATGTTGCATCTGAGCTCAAAACCCCAAAATCTTGTGCTAGAACAAAACAAAAGACATTTAAGCTGCGATTTGGAAGTGTGCCACAGGGCCTCCCAGGAGCTGTGGTTTGGATTCCC
The DNA here is from genome assembly GCF_000695765.1 of Mesitornis unicolor. Taxonomy (NCBI): domain Eukaryota; kingdom Metazoa; phylum Chordata; class Aves; order Mesitornithiformes; family Mesitornithidae; genus Mesitornis; species Mesitornis unicolor. The sequence continues at coordinate 7,858 of NW_010160173.1, read as the reverse complement.
AGGCCCCGTGTCGTCTGTGAGGGTCTGACGCCTTGGCCAGTTCCCTCCTTGGTGGGACACAGCCCCATGACGGGGGGACACGGCCAGTGAGGGTAACTCACACTTGCCAGGAAGCCTCAGCGCCACTGCACACCTACGGTTCCCCACCAGACACCCCAACCGGGACCGGAGCAATGGAAAAAGAGATGGATGGATTTAGCTCGGTGCTCTAAGAAATCCCCCTAGGGCAACCATCTGCTCTCCTTGTCTTCCCATTCCTGCGGCAAAATCTGTGCTGGATGGGAAATGTCAAAGCAAAACGAGAGCTGCTTCCATCCATCCCTGAAACGTCAGTGGACCGGGCTGCAGATGGTCGCCAAAACCATCCAGGTGTCTTCAGAGCATCTTAACCTGGATCCCTACCTCCTGGTTAAAAGATGAGCTGGGAAGTAGCAGCAGCATCCATGCACAGGAGATGGGGAAAGGAAAGGAGAAACCCAACCGGAGCCAGAGCTTGGAGCATCCCCATTGATGCCAAGCCCTGTGGTCTAGCTCAAAAATCAGACAAAGCCTTTGGAGGCTCGAAAACACAAGCGCCTAGGTTAATTCCCTTGATTCCCACTGCCAGCTGCTGCAGGAGACCTTGGGACCAACACAGGAGATTGCCAAGGGACCTTCACAGGAATGTGCCGTTACCTTGCTTTCCTTGGACGATACAAATCCAAGAGGAAAGACCAGGAAGGGGATGGGATGGGATCTCCATGCCATGAAGAAGTGCTGCTCAGGAATGTGCTGGAAACACCAGCCCCACACTGTGAAGGTCAGGATGCTGAGGATCAGGCTTTGGGCATGCTGAGTACCCCAAGTCTGAGCTGATATCTTTTGAAGTCCACCACCCAAGCAAGGTCTGCACATGTCCTGGCTGCTCCTTATCTCTGAACTACTGTGGGATGCTTTTGAGGTCTCCAAATCCAGAAGGATCAGACTGGGACAAAGCTTCTCCAGCATCCAGTCAAACTGCTCTGAGTCCATCTGCACAGCTAGGAAACACTGCAAGGCTTCTGCAAAGAAGATGGTCTACATCCAGACCATCATAACTGGTTGAAGGCAGTGACTCAAGCCAGAAGATGCTCTAGGGATGTGGCAAGCAGCTCAGGAAGGACCATCCCGAGCATCTGCCATGGGTTCAGGGAACAGAACAGGAGGGCAGCCCAATTCCTACGCCTTCCCAGGGCAAGGAATGGGGCAGCCTGAGGGAGCAGGGCTCTGCCTAACAAGTCCTTACGAGTGAGAAGAGACACCAGATCCGCAGCTGCAAAAGCAACGGGGTTAAACTGGATTTACACACCGGGAGAATTCAGACTGACCTCTCCCAGCCTTCACATCAGCACACGAGCTCTGCAGCCAGCGACAAATTAGACCCAAGCCACATCAGGAATGGCAGCAGAGCAATGCCCAGGGGGTGCCCACCTCCACAGGAGCCACCAGAAAGGAGCAGTGCCCTCCCCAGGGCTCTGGCAACATCCTCGGATCCTCCAAAGCTGCTAATGTGCCCATTTTCCCCTGCATGGCAAAGGGTGGCATCTCCCTGACCACACAGAACCCCTCAACACCCCAACATATCTTCCCAGGATGCTGCCATAGGGCAGAAAACCAAGCCCATCCTTGGGGCCTCAACCCCCAAGGGGTCCAGGGCACCCAGGAGGAACCCGGGTGGCCAGTGCTCACATGGGCCGGGTGACAGCCAAGTGACAGCAGGCGACATTGATGGGGCCAAGGCGAACAGGGCTTGTGACCGCCATGGTGAGGCAGGCAGGGGTGCAGGATTAGTCCCCCTGACAGCCCTCCCCTGCCTCCTTTGGGAGGAGGAAAGGGAAAACCCTCCCTTTCCACTGCTTAGATGCTGCTTTTACTTGCTGCTGGCTGAGGAAAGGGTTTTGTTTCAGTCCCGGGGTCACCTCCTCAAGGCACAGACACCTCGACGAGGCAACTAGAGGAGCAAGGTGGGGTTTTTTTCCCTGCCTTCCCCAAACCAATTCGTTTTGTGCTGTTTACCCGCTCCGTGACATCCCTCTCAGCCAGCACAATGGAAATCGATGCTGAATCGCTCAGGGCTGGCAATGGAGCTGCCATGATGCCACTCAAGCTGACAGACACCCACCAGGAGAGCCAGCCCTGACATTTCCATGCTCAACTCGGGGTCCCTTTTTTTATCCTTCCTGCCCATTGACAGCACCCAGATCTCCCCCATTTCCCCCCAGCTCACACCTTGGTTCCATTGCCCTGCATCCCCCATCTCCTCCAGCATCATTCTGCACCACCTCCCTCACAGCTTCAGCTGGAACCCCGCACCCTTCTCCCTGCCCATTTTGATGGGGACGATGCTCCCTCATGGCCCTTGGCACAAAGGTTTTGCTTCCCAGGACACACAGCCTCCAGCCTGCAATGTGCCAGGAACCAGGTAGAATTCACCTTAGCCTAAAAATATTCCAGCCTCCGACCTCCACGCTGCCCCGCAGCCAGCCCGTGGGGTTCCCCATCACACCTGCCAGCTCCCCAACCCATCTGGTTTATCTCCACCAGCCCTGGGTGCTTTTAACCTTTCCCTTACTTTTCATTTGGCAGCAAATTTGGCTGAGCCTTTCCCTTTGCCAAAATCCTCCTGCGCATCGCACTTATGCAGTCCCTGCTCATCAGCAGCCAGCTCCCACCCATCCGAAATCCTTCAGCCCTGCCATTGCCAATCAGCCACTCAAACTTCAGGGTGCCTGGATCCTCATCCCCTCCCAAAAAATGGTTTTGGAGAGGCCCAGCCATGGCACAGCACAGGGAAGGGACAGAGCAGAGATGCACAGCAGCTGGGAAGGACAAAGCTCCCCAAAACACCAACACAGAGAGCTCCTGGTGCTTGGGAAAAGCTGGAGCTGTGGGATGTGGAAAGCCTTTTGCCCTCCCCAAGCATCCCCAGCGTCTACACCTTCGGAGCAGAGCGTTTTCCTCATACAAAGCCAATTTGCTTACATGGAATCACCTTTTTCCCCAGACGCAGAGGAGGCAACCGGTGACCTCCGCTCACTGCAGGACACCAGCAGCTCTGCGGTTAAAGGAGACTTCAAAAGAAGCCCTGAGAGGACGAAAACAGCGCACAAAATTAATTGACAGCAAATGCTCACATTAAAGGGAATGGAGAATATTTTTTATTAGGCTGTTTTATGTCTTTTTTTTTAAAAATTTTTTAAAAGGACTCAAGCTGCCAGGTTTTGGAAGCACCTCTATGGCTGAGGAGCAATGAAAGGACAGAGTGCAGAGTGCTTTGCTCTCCTTGTCTTCTGCAATCACCGAGGTCCGATAGGACCCACTGAGCCATCCCACATGGACACACAGGGCCCGAAACCATCCCCTCTGCCTGGGGTTTAGGGTTTCTGCAGAGACTGGGGTGACCAACACACCCACAGCATCCTTTCCTCAGGGAGGGACTGCACAGCTCCCAGGAGGGCATTAAGTTAAGGATTAACCCCATGTGTTTTCGCTTTGCTATCAAGCCTTGCAATTCCCCACCTCCCCTGGCTTCAAGGGGTTTTTTTGGGGACTGCCATGGATGCCAAGGGGACGGGGTCTCAGCCAGGCTGAGGAGCAGTGCTGCCATGGAGTGACTTCAAGCCAGTCGTGCCTTTGAAGAGCCACATTTTTGCCTTTGAATAACCCAAAACAGGCACATGCCAAATTTTTGCCTTGCTTCTCCCCCATCACCTGCCAAAAAGCCCTGAGATGTCCACAGCCCCTCCCAGCCAAAGGAGGGGGCTCACTTGTCTGTCTATCTTGGCAGGTCCAGTGTGGTGACAAAGAGCCAATTCAGGGGAGGGGACACTGGAGAGGAGCAGGGCAAGGAGCCCAGGGCAAATGGGGCCACAGCCCAGCGAGGAAGATGAGGGCTGTGGGGCTTCCCAAGCAGAGAAACATCCCAGTGACACCAGAACTGGCCCCAAACCCCCCATTTTGGCAGCCAGGATGGGACCCTGGCACTGGGACCCTACGCTGAGGAGGTGTCCATTTGGAGAAAGCAGCCCTTTTCTAGCCAGGACAGGAAAGCAGGGTAATGCCAAGAGAAAGAAAAGCAGCAGCCAGCCTCCTCCAAACCCCTTGCCCTTCCTCTTCAAAGGGCTCTTCCTCATCATCCTGCTCCCGGCATCCGTGACAAAAGGCATGAAACCCACAGCGGTTTTCAGCGTTTCAACCTCCCAATTAAAAATCAAAGCGCCGATGGAAAGCGCTTCATCCAAAAGAGAAGTGCTATCCCCCGCAGCTCAGGGAAACGCAGCCATGTCCTCCCAAACCTCCTCCCTCCGGCTCTCTCTGCCTGCAAGACCCTGAGGGACAGGTCCCTGGGGAGGGACAAGGCTCCAAGTTGAACCAAAAGCACCCAACCCATCGCTGCCTTTGGCTCAGTGTGATTTTGGGAGCCCTCTGGACCGCAGCAGAGGGGGTGTCCCTAGCAGCTCTTCTTGCAGATGATGTTGACAAGAATGTACTGGCCCTGCGGGTACCAAGAAGCCCAGCTGGGTTCCCCTCCTACCCCAGATGGCCCCACTTTGGCTGTGAATTGGCTTCAGCATCCTCCAGCACACATCCTGCGCTACTCCCAGTCGCAAAACCCTCCCGAAACCTGGCTCGCAGCCCTGCCACTTGTTCGGCACCGGCAATACCCGCACCATGCTAAATCACTGCCCCAGTGAGATGGGGGGGGTAGGACAAGCCCCACACCCCAGCTCAGAGCCACGTTAGGGGTTTTTTTACTGTAGTTTTTCCCCTTTTGTTTCCTTCTTTTTTTCCCCCCTTTCCACCTGGCACGCCAGCACTTCCACCCCATTGACTTGGAGCAGTTTCCAGCCGGGAGAACACCGTAATGGCCTCATTATTTCAGATGAGAGATCTGTGTGTTCAATTAGGCAGAGAAGGGTAATTATCTACTTGTAGAAGATAAGAAAAGGGGGAGTATTTTATCAGCTCCCAGTCCAGTCTCTGGCTGCTCCTGCTTCACGTGTGACCACCAGCTGGGCCAAGAGGACATGGGTACCCCCCAGACAACCTCCCCATGCTTTCACTGTGCTCCCCGACATGCTCAGACCCCACTGCCGCCACTTGGCCTTGTCCTCCCACCTTACAACCCCACAAGTTGCCAGAAAGCCTCATGCCCCGCACCTTCAGCCTCCAGAAAGTGCATCTGCTTGGTGACACTTCATTTAAAGAGTAATTAACCTTTCGGGTTTTTATTTTTTCATACATCCTCTGCCAGCTGACGCAAGCTGGGCAGCATCCTCAGCGGCAGGCAGACAGCTTCTGGCTCACGGTGACCAAAACAAATCCCCAGAAGTCATCTCCAAATGTCAGACACCTTTTAGTGCAGATCTCTGTGGTGATGCTGAAGAGCCCTGCATCCTTCCCAGCCAAGCATCCCCCTCATCCCTAAGGGATCTGGGACCGGGACACACCAGATCTCCCCGCAGCAGGGTCCCAGCTGGTGACAGATCCCACAGCCCCATGGATGGGGGATGAGGAAGGAGACAGGTGAACTGGGAGGGCATGGTGATCCTCCTCTCCACTTGCTCACCCCAGCCCAGGGAACGGATACCCTTAAACCAAGCTCTTCCCCCCAGTACAACGCAGAGGTGGCTTTCAATGCGAGTGATGTGGAGAGGGAAACATCCCCAGGTAGAGAGGGCTGCTCTGGACCCCTCCTCCAGCACAGCTCTGCCTTTCAGCTCTCCCCATGGCTCACTCCAACCCCTTACCTCTCCTCCCAAACCCTCCCACCAAGCTTTTTCATGTACATATTTTTTCTCCTGATATATTTTTCATTCCAGTCAATATTTTTCCTGCTCTCTGGCTCTCCCATTCCTGTCTCTGCTGGGTTGCATCCACAACATGACCGGATCACTTCCCCAGCCTTCACCCAACCCCTCTCCACCACCAAACTTCAAAAAAAAAACCCAGAAAACTCAAACAGCTCAACAGGACCTAAACTCCAGCTTTGCCATGTGCTCACCCAGGTTTTAGGCACCGATTGGAAAATCCCAGTACAGAGGGGTATGATCCAGCCTGGGTGAGGTCCAGTTTCCCCTGGGGAAGCACCCATGCCCACACTCCCCACGGCATGGAGCAAATCCAAACCTCATTGCTGGACCAGCAGAAAACACCACTGGAGTGCAGTCCTCACCCAGCACCTCCCAAGCCACGATTCCCCCATTCTCTGCACATCCCCATCTCTTTCCCCACCTCCCATGGACCCTCTTCTCCCCCAAAAGCTGTGCACCAATGGCCACCCCCAGCTTGCAGCCATTCGGTTTCCCCCCTGCAAGCCGGAGCAGGACTGTGCATCTCCACACTGCGACAGCAAACCCTAGGGCCTCCCCATGGGAGCATCCTGGGATGCAGGACACGTACGGAAGAGGTGGGGGAGAGCAGAAATAGGCACTCAGCAGCTTCATCACCCGAAAACACACCCAGGGATGGTACCAGCACACAGGCATCACTCTGTGCATCCTCTCCGGATGAGCCCACGGAGGAAAAAACCTTGTCTCGCCCTAACACCACTGCAGCCTGATGCCCAGAGGGACCCCAATCCACAGTTTTCACAGCCAGGCACTCACAGCGCCGGTGATCCCTCGCCATCTCCCCCACTGCCCGAGACCAACAGTCCCAAAAAAGGAGGGACTCAGCCCTCCTTAACACCAGGATAATCGCCAAGAAATGGGGTAGCCACTCGTGGTCGAACTTCTGTAACTCATGGCTTTGCCAGGAAGCACGACCCTGCAGCGGAGAAAAGAAATGAAGCGGCACAGCCTTCCCGCCAGCCTTCCTTGCAGGCGAGCCACAAGCAGCCTCATTTCCTGCTTCTCCTCTTAGCATTATCCCCATTTCCACAATTTTACCATAAGGCCCAGAAATTTGCAGGGTCATGCTGCTGCTGTGGTCAAAAACTTCAGGTTTGCCAGCTGTGAAGCTTTGCTGGCCTCCAGGACCACTCTGACTTGCTCAGGAAAGCCATTTCTTGCCTAAATAAGCACTAACTCTCATTTCTTTCTTTCTTTCCTTTTTTTTTTTTTGAGGACAAAAACCGCTAGGCGAGTTCTGCCTGACCAGAAATGTTACAGCTCAAGTTTCACCCTGCAAATATTTGGTGTAGCTTTACACCACCCGAGCAGCCCAATGAGGTCTGCAAGGGTAAAGCCAGGAGCAATTAACCATGAAGCCGAATAGCTGTCTTGGCACCTGCCCCTCCGGATTAGCCCCACTGGACCATCCCAGGTCACATCCCCGCATCCTAGATTGCATCCCAGACATCCCTGGTCACATCCCCAGGCACCCCAGGTCACACCCCCGGGCATCAGCCGAGGACTGGAGGACGAAGGGGTTTTTTCCGATGGAGAAATACGGGCTGAGAAAGCACTGGGAAAGGATGGGAGGATTGGGTTTGCCCTTCCAGGCAGCAAGCAGCGGCTATAAATGGCCTTCTTTGTCATCGCAGCCAAAGCAGCGAGTGGAAAAATGAGGACGGAGCTACTCGAGGTGGGGGGTGAAAAACCCCCAAGCGGTTTGGGGGTCCCTCCTGGGTCTCCTCCAGCCACCCTGGTCCCTAAAGGTGCAATGCCGAGGAGTCCGCGGTGGGGTCCGGCTCGCCACAGATCCACCGGGGCGATGCAGTACGGAAAGCCGACTCGGGATAGGGGGATCTCCACCCGCCCACCCCTGCGGGTGCTGGGTGAGAAAGGAACCGGGGACGGAGATGCTCTGGGATCCTGGCGTGGTGGGGGGCACCCACCACCTTTGAAGGGGGGGACCCCAAACCCCACCGAGGGGTGATGGAGGTCCGGGAAGGGCC